>NC_034593.1:1223120-1246996 GCF_900095145.1 Mus pahari | reverse complement strand
GGAGGATATCATCCATAGTGATGTAACCCAATCACAAAAGAAGTCACTAGATATGCACTCACTGATAAGTGGATATTAGCCCAGAAACTTAGAATACACAAGATACATTTTGCAAAACACAAGAAAACCAAGAAGGATGACCATTGCGTGGATACTTCATTCCTCATTAGAATAAAGAATAAAATACCCTTGAAAGGATATAGATACAGAGACAAAATTTAGAGCTAAGATGAAAGGATGGACTTTTCAGAGACTACTCCATCCGGGGATCCATCCCATCATCAGCCACCAAACCCAGAAACTAATGCTCATGCCAGCAANATTCTGCTGAAGGGACCCTGATATAGCAGAATCTTGTGAGGCTATGCCAGTGCCTGGCAAACACAGAAGTGGATGCTCACAGTCAGCTATTGGATGGAACAAAATGCCCCCAATGGAGGAGCTAGAGAAGTACCCAAGGAGCTGAAGGGGAATGCAACCCTGTAGGTGCAACAACACTATGAACTAACCAGTACTCCTTGAGCTCTTGACTCTAGCTGCATATGTAGCAGAAGATGGCCTAATCGGCCATCCTTGGGAAGTGAGGCCCCTTGGTCTTGCAAACTTTATATGACCCAGTACATGGGAAGGCCAGGGCCAAGTATTGGGAGTGGGTGGGTAGGGGAGCAGGGGTGGGGTGGTATAGGGAACTTTTGGGATAGCATTTGAAATGTAAATAAAGAAAATAATAATAATTAAAAAATCATTTACGAGCCTGGTATGGTGGCGCATGCCTTTAATCCCAGCACTTGGGAGGCAGAGGCAGACGGATTTCTGAGTTCAAGGCCAGCCTGGTCTACAAAGTGAGTTCCAGGACAGCCAGGGCTACACAGAGAAACCCTGCCTCGAAAAATCAAAAAAAAAAAAAATCATTTACAGTTTTATTTACCAAACAAAAGAAAAAAGAAAAAGAAAATGGAGAGGTCTCCCATGCTCATGGATTGGCAGAATTAACAAAATAAAATGAATGTTCTACCAAAGGCAATCTACAGATTCAATGCAATCCCTATCAAAATCCCAACATAATTCTTCAAAGACCTGAAAAAAAAATAACAATTCTCAAATTCATCTGCAAATGTAAAAAAAAAAACAAAAACCCATAATAGACAAAACAATTCTTAAAAAAAAGAACTGCTAGAGGAATCATCACCATCTCTAACCTCAAGCTTTACTACAGAGAAATTGAGATAAAAACTCCATAGTATTGGTACAAAGACAGAAACTTTGATCTATGGAATTGGATACCCAGAAATAAAAACACACACTTATGGACACTTGATCTTTAACACAGAAGCCAAAAATATACAGTGGAAAAAAAAAAAAGAAAGTATCTTCAGTAAATTGTGCTGGTCTAACTGGCTACCTGTATGTAGAAGAATGAATATAGACCCATATTTTTCATGTTGTACAAAGCTCAAGTGGATCAAGGACCTCAACCTAAAACCAAATACAATGAATCTAATGAAAGAGAAAGTGGGAGCCTTGAACTCATTGGCAAAGTGGGAAATTTCCTAAAGAGAACTCCAATGGCTCATGCTCTAAGATCAAGAATTGACAAATGGGACCTCATGAAACTGGAAAGCTTCTGTAAGTCAAAGCACATAGTAAGTAAGACAAATCATCAACCTTAAGATTGGGAAAAAAAGTCTTCACTAACTGCACATCTAATAGAGGGTTAATATCCAAAATATATAAACTCAAGAAGCTAACCACCAAAAATCCAAACAACCCAATCAAAAAATGGGGTATAGAACTAAACCAAGAATTCACACCAGAGGAATCTCAAATGGTTGAGAAGCAACTAAAGAAATGTTGAAAGTCCATAGTGATCAGAAAAATGCAAATCAAAAGGACTCTGATATCCCACCTTAAACTAATCAAAACGGCTAAGATCAAAACCTCAGGTGACAACACATGTTGGCAAGGATGTGGAGAAAAAGGAACACTCCTCCATTGCTGGTGGGATTGCAAACTGGTGCAACCACTCTGTAAATCAATCTGGAGGTTTCTCAGAATTTTGGAAATGGATCTACCTGAAGACCCAACTATACAACTCTTCAGAATATACCCAAAATATATTCCATCATGCCACAGGGGCACATGTTCCACTATATTCATAGCAGCCTTATTTGTGACAGCCAAATACTGGAAACAACTAAGATGTCCCACAGCAGAATAATGGATACAAAAAATGTGGTTAATTTACACAATGGAATACTACTCAGCTATTAACAACAAGGACATCGTGAGTTGCAGGCAAATGGATGGACCTAGCAAATATCATCCTGAGTGAGGTAACTCATACTCAAGAGGACATGCATGGTATGTACTCACTAATAATTGGATATTAGAAAAAAGTACAGAATACTCAAGATACAGTCCACAAAACTCAAAAAATAAAATCAACAAGTCGAAGTCATGACACCTCAGTCCCACTTGTGAAGGAAAAGGAAAAAAACAAACAAACAAGCAAACAAACAAGCAAACAAACAAAACATAAAATGGGAGGAAGGGAGGGACTTGGAATGGAAAGGGGATGGGGTGCACGGAGAGGGTACATGATCTGGTATTGGTTTGGGGAAAAGGACTGAAGCCCCGAGGGCCAGTAGAAAGAATGGAAACCAGCAACATGGTGAGGTAGGAGGTTGGGAGAACACTCCAGAATGTACCAGAGACTTAGGAGGTGAGGGACTTTTAGTACTCAATGGCAGGCACCGTAGATGAAATGGCCTAAATTGGGGAGAAGAATGTCTAGAGCCCATCTCCAGCAGGGCATTGAGCATCACGTGAGGGATGGGAGCGGGTTTGCCATCTCACAGTCAAATTTCTGACCCATAATTGTTCTTGTCTGAAAGAACTCAGGGATGGAAATAGAGAAAAGCCTGAGGAAAGGGTAGTCCTGTGACAGACCCAAACTGGGTTACAGCTGAAAGGGAGGCTACAAGGCATGACACTATTACTGATACTATGGTGTGCTCTCTAAAAGCGACCTATCATGACTTCCCTCAGAACACCCAACATGCATTTGAAAGAGTCAGATGCAGATATATTCACCCAATCAATGTACAGAAGTTGCTGACCCCTGTTGTTGAATTAGGTAAAAGTTGGAAGAAGCTGAGGAGGAGGGTGAATCTGTAGGAGGACCAGCAGTTTCAGTGAACCTGGACCCCTGATATCTCTCAAACACTGGATCACCAAACAGGCAGCATATACCAGTTTATATAAGATCCCCAACGCATATAAAGCAGACTAAAACCTGGGTCTGTGTTCAGTCAGAGAAGATGCACCTAACCCTTAAGAGACTGGAGGCCCCAGGGAGTTTAGAGGTATGGTGGGAGGTGGTGGGCTGGGAACATCCTCATGGAGACAGGGATGCAGGTAGGAGGTATGGGATATGGAACAGTCAGAGGGTGGATCATGAGGAAAATAAAATCTGAAGTGTAAATAAATAAATAAATAGAAAAGCAATGCTCAACAACAGTCTTTTTGGAATTTTTCTTTTCAAAATCTATTTCACTGAGCTAAAACTACATATAATAGTATATCATACTATATTATAAGTCAATGAACCATATTTTATTAATATTAATAACAATATTTTGTATTATATACTAAAAGTACTTGATAAGTTGATTAATATGCAGACCTGGAAAATAAACATACAGAATATTTTTTTCACAGAACAAATCCACTGCTGACTCCTTAAAGTTGGTTCTCCAGTTTTCCATTTATCATTCACTCTGTTTTTGCCTCCTACATTGCTCTTATTTATCTTAACTTAATGATGAAAGTTAAACAGTGTTTAATATTACACACTTGGAACACTATTTCCTTTTTAACATATAGCAATAGACTTCATTCATATTTCAGGAAATTTTGTGTTCATCACATTTGTGACTAACCTTAAAGGTAACAGCAAGAAAGCATGGAAAAGTCAAGGAAGTGTTAAGCATAATCTAATGATGCAATATGTCTATACTGTGTTAGTAACTGCCAGTGGCATTATTTTAGTATGTACATTTAAAAAGTCATTTGCTTACAAATGAGCATAATAAAACCTGTTTAAATCTGAATTGGTGGTGAACCAATACTTCTTTGTTAGGCATTGGCTACTGCTGACATCCCAAGTGATACTTTTAACTTATTTTATTAGATATTTTCTTCATTTACATTTCAAATGCTATCCCGAATGTCCCCTATAACCTTCCCCCCACCCTGCTTCCCTGCCCACCCACTCTCACTTCTTGGCCCTGGCGTTCCCCTGTATGGGGCATGTGAAGTTTGCAAGATCAAGAGGCATCTCTTCCCAACGATGGCTGACTAGGCCATCTGCTATATATGCAGCTAGAGACACGAGCTCTGGGGGTACTGATTAGTTCATATTGTTGTTTCACCTATAGGGTTGAAGACCCCTTCAGTTCCTTGGGTAACTTCTCTAGCTCCTCCATTGGGGTCTCTGTGTTCTATCCTATAGGTGACTGTGGGCATCAACTTCCATATTTGTCAGGCATTTGCATAGCCTCACAGAGATGGCTATATCATTGTCCTTTCAGCAAGATCTTGCTGGCATATGCAATAGTGTCTGCATTTGGTGGCTGATTATGGGATGGACCCCCATGTGGGGCAGTCTCTGGATGGTCCATCCTTTCATCTTAGCTCCAAACTTTTTCTCTGCCACTTCTTTCATGGGTATTTTATTCTCTATTTTAGGGAGGAATGAAGTATCTATGTGTTGGTCTTCATTATTCTTGATTTTTTTAATAGTACTTTTCATATGAAAGACTAAGAAATACTGACAGGTGGCTAGTTCCATATACAGAATTCATATTCAGCCCATTCAAACACAGTATAAAGTTTATGGAAGATGACATTAAGATATCTTACTTTGTCACAAAGTTAGTTAAATAACATAAGGTAAATGAAATGTAATGAAATTCATGTTAAACTAACTAGTTAAAAGGTTTCCATAGCCTAAATAGTTAAATAGTATTTACAGTATATATTTATAAGTAAATTTATTTATGACATTTTGAAATGTGAGTGATATAATGATCTAATTTTCTGGTTTGTGTATAATATTTTAAGACTATAAGTCTTTAAACTAGATTTAAAAACCATTGCCAGTAATAAGATGCTACTAGAAATCAGCTTTCTTGAAGGGGTCTGCAACCTTATAGGTGGAACAACAATATGAACTAGCCAGTACCCCCAGAGCTCTTGTCTCTAGCTGCATTTGTAGCAGAAGATGGCCTAGTCAGCCATCATTGGGAAGAGAGGCCATTTGGTCTTACAAACTTTATATGCCCCAGTACGGGGGGGAACACCAGGGCCAAGAAGTGGGAGTGGGTGGGTAGGGGAGCACGGGGAGGGGTATAGGGAACCTTGGGGATAACATTTGAAATGTAAATGCAGTAAATACCTAATTAAAAATTGGAAAAAAGTAATCAGCTTTCTGATAGCTGATGAATAATAAGAAATTATCAGACATGTATCTTATTTTGTAGATAATTTAAAAAATGAGTTGAAGCACATATTAAAGAATGGACTTTAATAAACAGACTTTGTGTTTTAAATAATAGAAATATATTTTTCATAGTTCCAGTTATTGGAAAACCTAAGCTCAGACAGACTTTGTTCTTGTCTGTGATGAGAGCTCTTTAACTGGCCTCCAATGGCCACCATTTTCATATTCTTCCTTCATTGTATTTCACATAAGGGCATTAATATTATCCTAAGGGGCCCATTCTTATGACCTAATCAAATATCAATTATCACTGGAAAGTTCCTATTTCTATAATAATACCTTGGGAATGAAAGTCTCAACACTCCAGAATGAGGAAACATTGGTATAAAAGAAATGACCTTAAAACAAAGTTGGTTTAAGAAAAGAACTTTGCATAAAAAGAACTCTTACTAATAACAGACAAAACAGAACTAGATATTAGTCCCTCTTTGCAAACTCTGAAAAGGTACAGTTCAAAGACATCTAACCATAGTGTGAATCCACACAGTGAAATACTTAGGAATAAAATTTAATTGAAGGGTTACCTCACTTAGGATGATATTTTCTAGTTCCATCCATTTGTCTGCAAAATTCATGATGTCCTCATTCTTTTTTTAAATTGTTTTATTAGATATTTTCTTCATTTACATTTCAAATGCTATCCCAAATGTCCTCTATACCCTCCCCCAGCCCTGCTCCCCTGCCCACTCACTCCCACTTNTTGGCCCTGGCGTTCCCTTGTATGGGGCATATAAAGTTTGCAAGACCAAGGGGCCTCTCTTCCCAATGATGGCCGAGTAGGCCATCTTCTGTGACATATGCAGCTAGAGACACAAGCTCTGGAGATACTGGTTAATTCATATTGTTGTTCCACCTATACGGTCGCAGCCCCCTTCAGCTCCTTGGGTACTTTCCCTAGCTCCTCCATTGGGGGCTTTGTGTTCCATTCTATAGCTGACTGAGTGCATCCACTTCTGTGTTTGTCAGGTACCAGCATAGCCTCACAAGAGGCCGCTATATCAGGGTCCCTTCAGCAGTATCTTTCTGGCATGTGCATTAGTGTCTGGTTTTGATGGCTGTTGATGATGTGATGGATCCCTGGGTAGGGTAGTCTCTGGATAGTCCAACCTTTTGTTTTAGCTCCAAACTTTGTCTCTGTTACTCCTTTTATGGGTATTTTGTTCCCTATTCTAAGGAGGAATGAAGTATCCACCCATTGGTCTTTCTTCTTTTTGGTTTTCTTGTGATTTGCAAGTTGTATCTTGGGTATTCCAAGTTTAATAGCTTAGTAGTACTCCATTGCATAGATGAATCACATTTTCTGTAACAATTCTTCTGTCTTGGGACATCTAGGTTGTTTCCAGCTTCTGGCTATCAAAAATAATGCTGCTGTGAACATAGTGGAACTTGTGGCATGGTGGGCCATCTTTGGTTATATTCCCAAGAGTAGTATAGCTGGGTCTTCAGGTAGATATATTTCCAATTTTCTGAGGAACCTCCAGATTGATTTCCAGAGTGGTTGTACCAGTTTGCAATCTTACCAGGAATGGAGGATTGTTCCTCTTCCTCCACACCCTCTCCAACATGAGTTGTCACCTGAGTATATGATATTAGCCAGTCTGACTGGTGTAAGGTGGAATCAGGAGGTCATTTTTATTTTCATTTCTCTGATCATTAAGGAATTTGAACATTTCTTTAGGTGCTTCTCAGTGAGGTAACTCAGATGCAAAAGGACATGCATGGTATGTACTCACTAATAAGTTTATATTACCCTCCCTGCCTCCCCCCCCCCAAATTATACAGAATACACAAGATACAGTCCACAGAATTCAAAGGGCTCAGCAAGCTGAAGTGGCCAAGTGAGGACATCACGGTCCCACTTGGGAGAGAGTAGAAAGCAATCATAAGTGGATAGAGAGAGAAGGACTTGGTAGGGAAAGTGGATGTGGTGTGGGGACAGTGGGGTTGGGGGAAAGAGGGGAACCTGATCTGGTATTGGCTGAGGGAAAAGAACTAAAGCCCTGAGAACATGCAGCAAGAATGCAAACAGGCAACCTTGGGAAATAGGAAGTTGAGGGCATCCCCCAGATTGCACCAGAGACCTGAGAGGTCAGATAGTCCCAGGACTCATAGGGAGGGACCTTTGATGAAATGCCTGACAGTAGGGAGAAGGAACTTATAGAGACCACCTACAGTAGGAAGACAGGACATCAAGAGAGGGATGGCATTGCCATCCCACAGTCACACCTCTGAGCCATAATTCTTTCTGTCTGAAAGAATTACAGTGATGGAAATGGAGAGGAGCCCGAGGAAAAGAAGGTCCAATGATAGGCCCAAAGTGGGATCCAGCTCAAGGGGAGCTCCCAAGGCCTGACACTATTACTGAGAGTATGGAGAGTTCACAAAAAGGGACCTATCATGACTGCCCTCTGAAAGACCCAACAAGCAGCTAAAAGAATCAGATGTAGATATTTGCAACCAACCCCTGTTGTTGCATTAGGGAAGGCTGAAAGAAGCTGAGGAGAAGGACAATCCTGTAGAATGACCAGCAGTCTTAATAAATCTGGATCCCCAACATCTTTTAAATACTGGTTCACCAAACAGGCAGGATACACTAGCTGATATATGGCCTCTAAGTACAGTAGAGGACTTCCAGTTCAATGTTCAAAGATGATGCACCTAACCCTCAAAATGATGGAGGCCCCCGCGGAGTTTAGAGGTCAGATGGGGTGGAGGGTGGGGGCATCCATGCAGGGATGGGGTGTGGTGGGGAGAAGATGTGGGATGTGGAACAGTTGGAGTGTGGGAGAGGACTGGTGGGGCATGGAATATGGAATATAAAAATGAAATACAAATAAAATAAAATTTAAAAAAATTTAATTGAAGAACAAGTTTAAACCACATGAACCCAAAGATTTGTTTCTCATCCCTGGAAGTATTTAGGAGGTTGGATAAATTGTCTCTATTCCAAGTCCTTCGTGTGATAAGTCAGGCAGACTTTGGCCATATGGACCACTCTTTGATGAAAGGGCACTTCTGAAAATACTTTACTAGTTCCAAACCTGTACTTTGAAACAATCCCAGAGTTATATGTACACTTCTGTAACCCTACTGTTCCTGAGGAAAGGAAGCCAGATAGTTTGAGGTAGATGTGGACACATGCTGCATTTTCATGTGACCATTAGAGCCTTACCTAAAGCCACAATTAATGTGCAGATTTGCTGAGATATAGCTAACCTGCAGATGTCAAAAACAACTCTTTAGTGCTTAATACTGCTGGACCGTGGGTGTGGGGAAAAGAAGAGGTGGAAGAAAACCCAAGTCCCACTAGAGTTTCCCTGCTCTGCGAAGGCAGACATGGGAGGACTGCCACATGCTTTCCATGCAGCCCTGGGTGGGTGTGTCTGACTGTGTGAGGTCACTGACTGCACATGGCAGGTGGTGGACAAGGGGCAGACCCAGGCACCATGCTCCCAGCCTCTGGCATTGAATGCTGGATATGGTGGAGGAGATAAGAACAGAATGGGGGCCCCAGGGTGGCTCGGTCAGTTCTGGGGTCAAAGGGAGGAGAGGGCAGTGGGGGAAGGGGAGCTGGATGGTTCCCATGCTGGCAAGAGTCCTTGGTCAGGTCCGTGGTGGTTGGAGCACAGGATGGCCTTCTGGCTGGAGGTTAGATGAGGCTAGTTAGGAGTAAACCCATCCCATCATTCAAGCATCATTCAAGGTAGGCCTTGATGATCAGAGGCAGTCTATGGTTTTAGAACTTTATTGTAGAAAGGCAGGGAGAAAGGAGAGAAGGTAGAAGAAGAGAGAGACTGGCCAGAGAGGGGGGGGAAGGGAAAGATAGAAGAAGGGCTAGAGAGTAAGAAAGGTGAAAACTTAAAGAGAGCAAGGAGGAGCCAAGCAACTCCTCTTGTAGTGGGCTGGGCTATTTTGCTGTTGCCAGGTAACTGTGGAGAGGAGCATACCTGGCTATAGTCAGGTAACTGTGGAGGTGGAGTCTGGCCAGAATGCCAGAAGCTTGTGACATTGTCTGTGTGACTTATAGTCACAGAATTATGGACAGGCTCCTGATTCTGGGACTGTGTCTCACCTTTAAGTCCCTTGTAGATTTCTTTATTGGGTCACCTGAGCAAACCCCATTCAACCAAAATAGGCTGCTTATCACAATCCCAGAGAATACGACTCAGGCTTTCCTATGTGTAACATCATTATTGTGTTAGTAGGCCACTGATGCCACAGTGAGAGGAACTGAACCTAAGTGCATAGTATGATGTCTTTGGAAGGACATAACACAATCTTTTAGTCACTCTTTTCTGAAAGTGTTGGGAATTTAGATAAATCCATCCAAATATTAACAATGAAACTCAAAGGGCACAGTGCCACATAAAAATGGAAATTCTAAAAGACAAATGACTCAAATTTTATTTGAAAATTAGAGAAAAGAATAAGCAAAAGAAAAATTGTAAAATAACCAGGACATTATATAAGCAGATAAACTACAATTTTAAGGGATAGTAGCCATAGTTTTCTTTATAATGTGGACAGATCTTATGGTAATCAATACCTTTTTCTGATAAACCCTGATTCTGAAATGTATGGTGCTGGAAATCCCAATTTTTGAGATACTATTTCCTAAAGCTTGATTTTCTTAGATATTTTTAAGACTTTTTAGTAGAATAATTCACCATTTTTATTAGATTATATGTCTCTCTAATAAATTTTCCTGCTTAGTGTTTCTAAGAAAATAATGGTATTTCATGTACCTATGGGGCTCGGGCCACTGGGCAAGGTAGGACGCAGGAATTCTGACTATGTGCACTCCACACAGTCACTGGGTAGGCATCCAGTTGTGAGAAGCCACAGGATAACACACTGGGGTTGAGGAAGGTGTAGTATGAGGTCCTCTGAGAACTGTTGAAGTTGGCTGGTGTCCCCAGGCCTGCACAGAGGCCAGAGACAGCAGGTCTCTGGGCATCACAGACAGCGCTGAATGCCGTGGAAGAGCTGAGAACAGAGTGGGAGTCTGCATGAGGGCTCTGGCCCAGAGCCAAAGGGAAAAGGGAAGAGGGATAATGTTCTGGCTGGTTTCCACATGGAGGAGAGTCTTTGGCTTGCTAAATTGGTGGCTTGGGTTGGTGGAAGTTGTGGCTTGGAATGCAGAGAGCCCTCCTGCATGAGATTAGGTGGCCAGCTCTTTAGAGGAATGCTTGCTCCACTGCTCCAGCACAGCAAATCCCAAGGAGAAGAGGCAGTCCATGGTTTTAAGGTATTTATTGTAGAAAGGCAGAGAGAAGGAGAGAATAGGGAAGTAGAGGCTTGCCATGGCCATGTGGAGAGAGGGGGGAAGGGAATGTGGAGAGAAGGGGAACAAGAGGGCAAGAGAGTAGCAAGCAGGAAGCAGGAGTAAGAGGGGGAGGAAGGGGCAAACGGCCCTTTTTATAGTGGGCTGCCTATTTCGCTGTTGCCAGGTAACGGTGTGGAGGAGCATAACTGGCTGTTGCCAGGTAACTGTGGGGGTGGAGTCCAGACAGAATACCAGGGACTTGGGGCATTGCCCTATGTGACTGATGGCCACACACCTCTGTGTGTGTGTGTGTGTGTGGGTGCTGTGGGAGGCTGTGGGAGGCTGTAGCTGTGACTGGAGCCAGGGGTCCAGGGAGCATGTCTGAACACCTTGCAGACTGAAGTCACCTACTGGCTCACCGGGGTTCAAAGCCTGTGCTTGTCTAGGGACCAAGCTGACTGAGCACAGCTCATTGCCCCATATACCTACATCAGCAAACTTTCAAAACAAAGAATTGTGTGCAAAGAAGCTCACTGATACGGGGACAGCAGGAAAGAAAATTTCTCTGAGGAATTCTGAAAGGTAGCAATAAGTTCTACCTTTTACAGCAGTGGATCTCAACCCATAGGTCGTGACCTCTTTAATGACCGAATATCTCTTTCATAGGGGTCATTTAAGTACATCAAAACCACAGATATTTGCATTACTATTCATAATAGTAGCAAAATTACAGTTATGAAGTAGCAACAAAATGAATTTTATGGTTGGGGCTCACCATCACTTGAGGAATTGTGTTAAGAGGCCAGAGCATTTGGAAGGTTAAGAATCACTGTACTAGACCAGAAAAGAGTTATGGTATACCAACCTCTTGCTGTTCACTAGGACCTGAGTATAAAAAGGGCAACCCCACACTAAAACAAACAAAGCAAAAATAAAATATAATAAAATAAAAGCAAAACCAAATCAAACCAAAATTAAACAACCCCAAAACTATAACAAATATATACCAAGAAAAAAAAAAACAGCTTATGTTTGAAAAATTTAAAGAAAGGCAAAGCTTCTGAGAATTCTTGATTATTTACAAATGCAACATTCTAGTGTTTTCTTCAAAAGCTTATTCTGAGAAGTAAACAAAGTAATGATTTTGGAAAGCAATAGGATTTTTTTCCCCTCATAAGATATCCCCACAGAGAGGTGGCTACTTCCCTAAATCAACCAGCCAAAAAGAATGATAGCTAAAGTCACAAGTGTTTAAGGCACATAAATGATACATGAAGATGGTATCTGATTGGTCTGGAAAAAAAATCATCTTGGAGTTCAAGAACCTCCTCTTTTGTGAACTGTGTAGGATGTGTGACACAGAAATAAGAATTAAAGTTTGAGAGCTTGTCTATACTCTGCCTTGGCTTGTAAGCTGAAAGTGGCCACTAAGGCCACTAATACAGCAACCCAGTACATCACTGGAGGGATTTCTTCTTTGTTTTGTTGTTGTTGTTGTTGGTGGTGGTGGTGGTTTTTCTTTCCTTTCTTTCCTTTTAGCGGCCTGGAGTTCTGATTCCATCTAGGACAGTTCAGATCCAGAAATCCTGGGAAGACAAGTTAACATTCTTACTGAGCACAAACCTGATGCTAAGCTGGTATTTTTGTATTGATTTTTCCTGAAGCCTGTAATCTTGAAAGCTTGTAACAGAGGATGAGGTAAATATCATTTCATTTGCTCAAATAGGTTTAGATTAGATTGAGATGAAAAAGTAGGGACAGGAGAAATTAGGACTGAAAGCAGCAATTACAGATTATTGTTGCCAGGGGTAACTACAATAGGTTATTTCACTGATAAATAACTGCTCATAGAAACAACAAACTGATGACTTTTATTTAGATTTTAGAGATAAAGGGATAAGAGGAAAATACAAAATTTAAATAATTTTTAAGTGTGAAACTAATCAACGATTCAGATAAAAACAGAATGAGTGTACTTTTAATATGCTTTTAGCTCTAGAGTAAGAGCCCTCAGTGCGCATTTTCATATACAAATGTTTTGCGTGATAGCCTTGCTGATTTTCAAAATATTAGAGGAGTAAATCATAAGACCCACAAAAAGAGCTGAAAAATTATTTCTTTCAATCATGATTCTAGATAGAAAATGTGTACAAGGCCATTCAAATGATGCAGACAGTGAGGCATGAAATTTAAAAGGTTTAACCATGTCTCATCTCAAATTCTGTTTTATTTCTTCATCTTCTGAGTCCTTCCAACATAGGAGCTGTTATTCCATCTTTTGAACAGTACGTTTGAATTGTTCTACCTGTCATTCTCAGTGACTAGCCCGGCTAGATGTCATACAGTGATTGTTTGCACTTTTGTTCTTTCACATTAAATGGCAATCATTCGCTTCTTTTGATTTGTTTCTTTCATTTAGCCCTGAAGTTTTTACACTGGGATCTCATTAAAGCTGAACTAGTGTATTTCTGTCAGAAAACTAATGGAAAAAAGTTAGAATGTGAAATGTGTCCCCTATATTTTCACTTCTGGAGAAGTTGCATCTCTCAAGAATTCACAAGCTTAGCACGTTTGATTTATGTTTTATTGAGTCTGCCTGTCTTTTGCCTTCTCCCTTCCTTTTCATCTATAAAATGAGGAAAATTCAAAGAAACCAGGTTGTTTGTATAAAAGTGACAGGGATGTTTAGAAATATTTATCTTACCTAGAATGTGTGTTTATGTATGTGTGTGTGTATGTGTATGTGTGTGTGTGTGTACATGCTGAGAACAGCAAAGCAGTGTGAATATAGTTTGACATCCACAGCAATGCTGTTCTAGCAATACTTGATGCAGCTAAAGATATTTCAAATAATAAATGAGTTCAAATGAATCACTCAATGGCTTTACTGTACAAATGTCTGTAGAAAACTAGTTTTTCTTTCATGATGAAGACAATATTTTTCCCCTTGAGTAAATAACTTATGACTAAGTTGATAATATATTAACTATGACTAAAATGGGAAGTAGTAAGTATAAGGATTACTAAATTGCATATGACTTATTTATGCATAAGTATGTCCATACTGTTCAGAGAAAAAAAATCACCTGGGTCATATTCTTATAATCTAGGCACCACAGACAATGACAAATATATCCATTCAGTACAAATCTCCTTCCATGATGTGCTGCTGTTCTGAAAGATAAGTGAAATAGATTGTGTGCAGGCTGATCCCTTTCTGAATCCAGAAAATGAGATAAGTGTCTTCAGAATGTGGGAAAATTAATCCCAGTGAAATTATGAGCCACTGACTAAAGATGTACCCATAAATGACAGAAATGGCAGAGGTCATTGCTGCCATTTAAAGCTACCTTTTCTGACTCTGCTGTGCTTATTCATGGATACTACATCATATTTTGCTCCTAATTTTTGTACCCAGAAATGAGATATTCAATATATCTTAATTGAATCTAAAGATAATATGAAATACTTGTGATTGGTAACATAGCAACATTTTATTTCTAAATATAGAAACAGAATTTGGGATGGGAAACTTTACCCCCTTTTTTTTTGCCAATCTCAAACACTTATGTTTTAATTATGTGTTTGCAAAAATTTTAAAGGCATATATAAATGCAAAGTACATACATTTTGTGGCAAAACTAATGATTTAAAAATTATCTTTCACTTTATTTGTCTTATACATTTTCTGGTTTAACCTTTTGTAATAATTAATATAAAAATGACTTGTTTCATCAAATTAACTGATAAATATAAACCATAACAGTCACAGGAACACATTTAGAAAATTTGCCATAAGCAGTCTCCAAATATATTTAAGAGCCTCAATTCATAAAGTATAGCATTTTGTTTTAAATAAATATCCTTTCTTTATGTGTGTATTCACACACACACACACAAAGACACACACAAGCACAAGGACATGCACACATAAAGGTACAGAGACACATACAAATAAATCATATTTTAAAATATATGCAATGTAAACTGTCAAAATCCAACATTTTTCATGACCTACTGACACAAACTCATTGCTCTCAGATATACTGTCTTCCTAATGTACCAATGAGCCTTATCACCTGCTAGAGCTGAAAGTGCATGATGGTTATGTGTACTACTCCATTTGACTGTGGTTTGTAAAAGGCTCATTTGGATATAAAGAGTAACTAATGAAGCCCCCCATTTTGTGGTCTCAGTGACATTGGCTGGCTGTTTATCCTATCTGAGAACCAGGCTCAGTGATCAGCACTTTCACCACCAGATATGGGAATCTGAACCCCCTTCCCTAGTATGGGGTCTCTCCACTAGGTTATGCTGCAGCTCCTCTGTAAAGGCAGATAGCTCACCTGGCATGCTACAGGGAAAGACACTTGTATTTTCTGGGCAGCTCATACTGAAAATGCTGTCCACCACCCCAGTCAACCTTGCATGAAAAATCAGCATTGCTACCACTACACTATTTGGATGAAATTTTGTTTAAATTGGGTGTGCTGTGCTGTATACTTTCAAAAACAAGAGAAAATACATTTTTATTTGAATTAAGAGAGTGCTTTCCAGGCATTGGAGGCTGTTTGATTTTAAACAGCTCAGCAGGTCTCCGTATATTAAACAATAAGAAATACAGTAACAAAATCAGCAGGCAAACAATATGAGCAGAACTGGGGAATACTGTGCCAATTTACCCAAACAAATCTCCCAATACTCCGTGGTGTCTGTCTGAACCATCCTATTGTTTCAACACTGTGCTCCTTCTAATCTAACACATATGACTGGCACATGGGATGTATAAGCTCTGGCCAGTTGGAAAAAAAAACCAAAAAATTAGACTCCTTTGTTCTTAGGATAAAATAAAAATCCGGGGGGGGGGAATCGGAAGGTAAATTGAAAGAGAAAAAAATTAATGAAACCATGAAACTCAGTGTTTAAATTCAGTATTTTTTTTTTCTGGTTCTTGTTTCAATGCAAGCCTAAATTAAAACTTACTTCAACTTATTTTCAATAAGTTCTCTTAAAATTTTCTTAGAGCCTTTTCCAATTTGTGAAATTAAAATGTTTCTGTTGATCCAACTATTTTAATTTGATCAGAAATAAAACTCTCAATATAATGTTTCTTGTCAAGTAAGAAGTCAATCAACTGGAAATGGTTAGATCAATGCTAACTGATAAGAAATAGCACGGAATTTTAGTCTAAGTTATTTTATTCTGAAGATGTAAAAAAGAGCAAAAGTACATAAATATTCAATGAGAACAGAGCATACTGAGAGTATTGGCTAGGCTGTTAAAGTGCCCTCTGCCAGAGTCCAGTTTTGGATGCTTTTAAAGGCAATGAATTAATAAGTCACTTTGTTGGGTATATTTCCTATGCAAAAATTTTAATCAGCTTACCAGCCAGCTCTTCTTAAGAGCTGATAAATACAGGGCTAAGGAACTATCTCAGTGGTTAAGAATGTTTGCTGCGCAAGCTTGAGGATATGAACTGAAATACCCACATAAAAAGCCGAATGTACACAGGTACGTACTTGTATCTCTGGTATTGCAGTGCTGCTGTTAAATGTCAGAGATAGAATTACTGGGGCTTGCTGATTTGCAGCCTAGCAGCAAGTTTATCAAGAGTCTCTCTCAGAAGGAAGTAAAATGGTAGAACAGGGCCACTTACATTATCTTCTCTCCTTCAGAAGAACACCAGTTCGCACACAAATGCAAATGTGCACATGTACTGTGCTCATACACATATTAAAACACCACACACACACACACACACACACACACACACACACACACACACACACCTTGAAAAATATACAGAAAAACTGCATAGTAATTTAACAACTCCAACTTTCACTGTTCTATTGGTTCCAAATAGGCACAGAATTTCATAATACTTCATTCATTGTGTTCACCTGTTCAAAATCAAACTTGCACTCAGTGGGTTGGTAGTGATGGGAACAAGGGAGATTAGACTGAGGCAGTGGGTGGGAGGGATGAAGAGAGAGTACTAGGAGAGATAAATTGAATAGAGGTGCATTCACAGGTCATTGTGAAAACCTGATGAAATAGAAACTATAAAAATTTTAAGGGGGATCTGAGAAAAGACTCCT
The DNA here is from genome assembly GCF_900095145.1 of Mus pahari. Lineage (NCBI taxonomy): Eukaryota > Metazoa > Chordata > Mammalia > Rodentia > Muridae > Mus > Mus pahari. Next base: position 1,230,069 of record NC_034593.1, on the reverse strand, counting down.
AGTATTGGAGAATACTAGGAATCTGAACTGGCCATCTTCTGTAACTAGCTAGGTGTCCAATGATGAGACTGGGATACCAATACAAAGTCACAAAGTCTTTGACCCCTGGTAATGGTGGTACTGAAGTCATGGAAGTTGTAAAAGTACCTTTTGTATGTGTGATATAATTGTTGATTGAGAGAGTTACTGTCGAATATGCTCACCTTTCTAGTTCTTTCTGAACTCTGACTTGTTGGTGCAACTCAGATGTTCTGACTCAAATTCCTTTTTGTCTGGCTTCTCTTACCTTCTCTCCAAATTGATCTGCTTCACCTCTAACTCTAGCAATTTGTTCTAATCTTCTGACTCCTTTTTGTTCTTTGATTTCAACTGTCTCTGCACCTGCACTGAACTTTGTCAACACACAAATGAATTCACTCTACCATACGGAACTCACTGCACTGACTCCCAACTGACTGATTCTCTTTCCCTCCATTGCTTTTAAATATCTTTTCTTTTCTGTGCTGTTCTAGAAAGAGATGGGCATATCCTTTCTCTGGTTCATTTTGTCAAATCAGATTCAACACTTTGTCTCCCCTTCAATTAGATGTCACTTTTAGACATATCTTCATCCTTCTTTTTTTTTTCATCCTTCTATAAACTGATTTTTCCTTAACAGTATGTAATAAGAGTCTATCTGTACTCTATCCAGGGGGATTAAAGGTATGAACTAAAGGTATGTCTGTATTCCAAACAAATCACATAGACATAGACCTTTGGATGTGATCTCTTGCTAGAACAGCCATATTTCTAGATTAAAATTCCTCTACAGAAATATAAATAAAGAAAGAAATTTATTTTTGTCCCTCTGTCTCTGTTCATGTATACCATGCATGTAGTAGTCAGAAGAAAGTGTTGTAGAGTTGGTTCTTTTCTTCGATTATGTGGGTTCTGCAAACTGAATTTAGTTTTTCAGGCTTGAGGCTCTTCATTGACTATGGCATTTCATTGATGCAACTTTGGTATTTTGAGGAAAGAAAATGACTTATTTTTCTTGTAAACAGTTCAATTTTTACAAACTTATAGTTTTAGAGTAGAGAGATGTCTCAGCTTTTACCAGAGTGTGATGCTCATGCAGCGGTCCAGAGTTCTATTCATCCAAACCATGTCAGACAGCTAATAACCATCTGTACTTCCAGCTTCAGAGAATTCAACATTCTATTTTATCCCTTGCCTGAAATTGCACTCACTGAAAAATACACACATACTTTTAAATAATCTTAAAGAAAAGAAAATGACAACAACAAATCCATTACCATTCCAATTTGATGGCAGTCTTATTTTGCATAAGAAACAGATTTGGCAGCATGGAGCTGGAAGGATTGGTGTCTAGTCCTAAGCATGCAGAAAAGTACTGTGGTGAGAAATTATGCATGCTCACCTTTAACTTGAATACAGTTTTTACCTTAAAATTCATATATAAAAACAAACACTTTGTTTTAAATAAATTACAGTTATTTTATCTAAAATGAGATATGAAGGAGTAACTCAAGACAGTAATGCACTTTATATTGTAGAAGCATTTACAGTATTTGGCTTGACCAATTGGTAGATTGGTAAAGATTGAGACATGGTGAGGACACTGATATTTGAAATATTTTGTGGGACAAATTATTATGACAAATGCATATAATTCCTTTTTCTGCTGAGGCTGAGGTAGGATTGTTGTGTGTCTGCCTGAGGTAAGCTGCAATATGTTCTCAAGACCAGCCTGGGAAACAGTGGAATTCTGCTTCAAAATAATATAAAACAAAACAAGAAGTTCTAGGTTGATGGTGTGACTTAGATTTTTGTTTGTTTTTGTTTTTGGTTTTGGTTTTTTTTCTGTGATGAGACTTCATGACCAAGACAATTTAGAAAAGGAACAGTTTATTTGAGATTTCTAATTTTAGAAGGCTAGAGTTCATGACCATCATAGACGAGAACATTGGAGGAGAAAGGCAGACATTGCTCTGAAATAGTGATTGAGAGCTTATGTCTTGATCCACAAGCATGAGAAAGAGAGTGAGACATGATAAACATAGGAACCTCGGGGCCTGGCACCAATGACACACTTCCTCCAACTAAGTCATACCTCTTAACTCTTTCCAAACAATTCCACCAACTGAGAAGTAAGTCATCAAGCATCTGAGCCTATGGGATCATTCTCACTAAAATCTCTACGTAGTATGACAAAAGAAGAATAGGAATAAAAATATGAATAAGATAAAATAATTAGTTAATTAAGACAGGCAGTCAGATAGGAAGGAAGGAAAGAAAGAAGGGAGGAAGAAAGGGAGGGAAGGAAAGGAAGGAATGTTTGGAAGAATATTCCTCAGAACATATTTATTATAGTTCATAAAAACCAATAGACATTATTTTTACAAATTATGTATTGATCCATGTAATTAATTCTCCCTGTAATTATATTTAAGAAAAAGAATTAAGTAATTGTTTCCAAACCCTTGTCCATAATTACTTATATTTATACAGTAAATGCCTCAAGTACAACAATACCACTATGATGAACTTGCTCTCTACCAGGTTTTAAGTGCTATGTGTGTTTTATACCATTGTTGCTGCAATATTGCATAAACAACAGTGATCAAGATATTTGATAATTCATCCTTTAAAAAAAATCTTATGCCCTTCACTTCTCAGGGTATTCTGTTGTAATCCTGTATGGAGTCACAGAATACTTGCTTTCAATGACAATTTTCAACCTTTATTCCTCCTCTTAGAATTCTGAAAGTAAGGTGCCATTGCCCCAAACAATGTTCTTGCTCTTACTCTTGGTTACTCTCTAGAATGTGATGAAAGAACCCTGTTGCTGAAAACAACAGAGGCAAAGAACCTGGTGATAATGAAGAAATCAAGCTAAAATGTGATGTGAAAGAATCATCCCTACTAGCTGGCCTTCACCTGGCTGAAAGGTGCTATGTAATTCACTGAAGGAGGAAAGTAAGCAACGGGTTACATTCAGCTCTAGGTCCCAGGAGTTTTACTGTCTAGGGTAGATAGATGCCCGCTGGTAACAAGAACATAAGGGAGAAACTAGATTCAGACTTTCTCTGTCTCTGTCTTTCTCTCTTCATCCCTCTCTCACTCTTTCTCTCTGTCTCTGTCTCTCTCTGTCCCTCTCTGTCTCTGTTTCTGTCTCTCTGTCTCTGTCTCTGTCTCTCTCTCTCTCTCTGATTCTCTCACTATATATAAATATATGTTTCAAACCTGTAGATAAACAAGTCATAAACAAATCATTGGCCTTGTTTGCAAACTCAGCAGACAGTCCCATGGTCCCCAGAGAACTCTCCACGCCACAGGCATCCTAGCACACCCAGGATCTTAGGATCACTGGTGAGTGGAACACAACATCTGTTCCAAAAAAAATCATGATGGGCATGTGACACCAGGAGCAAGGACACAGGAACTCTTCAGCTCTGTGCTCAGGTTCAGCGGCTCAGGTTCCTTCGGATCTGTGCTAGTATACATTGGTTTCAAACACAGCAGACAGCCCCACAGTCCCCAGAGAAGACACCACTTCCAGGCACTGTAACACACCCAGCATGTTAGGATTTCAGGATACCAGAATACGAGGAGGTTGGTCACACCAGGATCTCACGGTCTTAGAGGAAGCTTGACTGCCAAGAACTCTGATACACCCAGAATCTCAGGCTCACAGGATCCCAGAATCACTGGAACACAGAGAAAACTGGACTCTGAGGAGACCTGAATCAGCTGGGATTATAGGAAGGACAGGCTCCAGTCAGATATATTGAGGACAGAAAGCACATTTGATAATCAGATGGCAAGAGGCAAGCAAGAAAACAAAAGCAACAGAAACCAAGGTTACTTGGAATCATGAGAACCAAACTCTCCCACCATAGTAAGTCCTGGATAAACTATCACACCAGAAAATCAACATATGCCAAACCCGTACACTATTGCATATGCCAGTGAGATTTTGGTGGAGACCCTGATATGAGTCTCCTATGAGGCTATGCCAGTGCCTGGCAAATACAGAAGTGGATGCTCATAGTTATCAATAGGATGGGACACATAGTCCCCAATGGAGGAGCTAGAGAAAGAACCCATGGTACTGAAGGGGTCTGCAAGCCTATTGATGGAACAACAATATGAACTAATCAGTACCCCCAGAACTCATGTCTCTAGTTGCATATGTAGCAGAAGATGGCCTAATTGTCCATCATTGGGAAGAGAGGCCCCTAGGCTATGCAAACTTTATATGCCCCAGTACAGGGGAATGCCAGAGCCAAGAAGTGGGAGTGGGTGCATGGGGGAGCAGGGAGGGGGAGGATATAGGGAATATTCTGATTAGCATTTAAAATGTAAATAAAGAAAATATCTAATAAAGAAAAAAAAACTGATGAGGACAAAAAGAAAAAAAGAAAAGAAAATCAAGATATGGATATAAAGTCACTTCTCATGATGATGATGGAGGAAATTTCAGAAGGAAATAAATAACTCCCTTAAAGAAATACAGGAGAACACAGGTAAACAGCTAGAAGCCTTTAAAGAGGAAACACAAAAATCCCTTAAAGAGTTACAGGAAAACACTAGCAACACTAGCAGGTGAAAGAATTGAATAAAACCATCCAGGATCTAAAAATGGAAGTAGAAACAATAAAGAAATCACAAAGGGAACAACTCTGGAGATAGAAACCTTAGGAAAGAAATCAGGAGCCAAAGATGTGAGCATCAGCAACAGAATATAATAAATGGAAGAGAGAATCTCAGGTGCAGAAGATTCCATAGAAAACATGGACACAACAATCAAAGAAAATGCAAAATGCAAAAAGGTCCTAAGTCAAAACATCCAGAGGTCCAGGACAAAATGAGAAGACAAAAACCTAAGGATAATAGGTGTAGATGAAAATGAATACTTTCAAATTAAGGGCCAGTAAATGTCTTCAACAAAATTATAAAAGAAAACTTCCCTAACCTGAAGAAAGAGATGCCCATGAACAGAAAAGAAGCCTGTAGAACTCCAAATAGACTGGACCAGAAACGAAATTGCTCCTGACATATAATAACCAGAACAACAAATGCATTAAATAGATATAGAATATTAAAATGTGGTCAAATAACATATAAAGGCTGACCTATTAAAATTACACCAGATTTTGCACCAGAGACTATGAAAGATAGAAGATCCTGGACAGATATTAAAGATACCCTAAGAGAACACAAATGCCACCTCATGCTACTATACCCAGTAAAATTCTCAATTACTAGAGATGGAGAAACCAAAATATTCCATGACAAAAGCAAATTCACACAATATCTTTCCACGAATATAGCCCTTCAAAGTATATTAAGGGGAAATCTTCAATATAAGGAGAGAAATGACACCCTAGAAAAAACAAGAAAGTTCCTCAACAAATCTAAAAGAAGATAGGTGCAAGAATAGAATCCCAACTCTAACAACAAAAATAACAAGAAGCAACCGTTACTTTTGCTTAATATCTCTTAAAAATCAATGGACTCAGTTCCACAATAAAAAGACATAGACTAACAGACTGGTTACATAAACATGACCCAACATTTTGGTGCATATAGGAAACCCACCTCATGGACAAAGACAGACACTACCTCAGCGTAAACGTCTGGAAAACAATTTTCTAAGAAATGGTNCCAAGAAACAAGCTGGAGTAGTTATTATAATATCAACTATAATTGACTTCCAACCCAAAATTATCAAAAAAGACAAGGAGGGACACTCCATACTCATCATATCCAATATATATAAAGAACTCAAGAAGAAGGACTCCAGAAAATCAAATAATGCCATTAAAAAATAGGGCTCAGATCTGAACAAAGAATTCTCAACTGAATAATATCTAATGGCTGAGAAGCACCTGAAAAATATTCAACATCCGTAAAAATCAGCTAAATGCAAATCAAAGCAACCCTGAGATTCCACTTCACACCAGTCAGAATAGCTAAGATCAAAAATTCAGGAGACAGCAGATGCTGGCGAGGATATGGAGAAAGAGGAACACTCCTCCATTGTTGGTGGGATTGTAAGCTTGTACAACCACTCTGTCAATCAGTCTGGCAGTTTCTCAGAAAATTTGACATAATACTATCAGAGGATCCAGCAATACCTCTCCTGGGCATATATCCAGAAGATGTTCCAACTGGTAATAAGAACACATATTTCATTATATTCACAGCAGTCTTATTTATAATAGCCAGAAGCTGGAAAGAACCCAGATGTTCCTCAACAGAGGAATGGATCCAGAAAATGTGGTACATTTACACAATGGAGTACTACTCAGCTATTAAAAACAATGAATTTATGAAATTCTTCGGCAAGTGGATATATCTGGAGAATATCATCGTGAGTGAAGTAAACCAATCACAGAAGAAGTCACTTGATATATACTCACTGACAAGTGGATTTTAGCCCAGAAACTTAGAATACCCAAGATACAATTTGCAAAACACAAGAAAATCAAGAAGGAAGACTAACGTGTGGACACTTCATTCCTCCTTAGAATAGGGATCAAAGTAACTATGGAAGGAGTTACAGAGACAAAGTTTGGAGCTAAGTGGAACAGATAGACCATCCAGAGACTATCTCACCTGGGTATCTATCCCATAATCAGCCACCAATTGCAGACACTATTGCACATGCCAGCAAGATTTTGCTGAAAGGACCTTGATATAGCTGTCTAGTGTGAGGCTATGCCAGTTCCTGACAAATACAAAAGTGGATGCTCACAGACATCTATTGGATGGAAAACAGGGCCCCCAATGGAAGGGAAAGTACCCGAAGAGCTGAAGGGGTCTGCATCCCTATAGGAGGAACAGCAATATGAACTAACCAGTACCCCCAGAGCTCATGTCTCTAGCTGCATATGTAGCAGAAGATGGCCTAGTTGGCCATCATTGGGAAGAGAGGCCCCTT
>NC_034593.1:1217648-1223075 GCF_900095145.1 Mus pahari | reverse complement strand
ATTGGAAGTGGGTAAGTAGGGGAGCAGGGAAGAGGGGAGGGTATAGGGGACTTTTGTGATAGCATTTGAAATGTAAATGAAGAAAGTATCTAATAAAAAATTGAAAAAAAAAAGAAATAAAATATCTAAAAAAAATTTAAAAAAATCATTGGCTGTAGGAGAGAACCTGTATTACTTTCCTAAACATACATAGCACCTTATTCACTCCTAATGACTTATCATTACAGATTACTGTTTCAACAGTCAACCAAAATTTTTTTCTTTTATTAAAAATAGATTATTTATTTAATATATCTAGCTCACTTTTTTTCTCCTTTTACTCCCCACCTTCCCACACATTTGGTTCCACCTTCTGTTTGACTCTCATTATAAAACAAACAGGGTACTAAGGTATAATAATAAAAGAAAAGAAATTAAGATGAAATAAAACCCGAATGTATTTGAATAGGAGAAAACAAAAGGAAAAGGGCCCAGGAGAAGGTACATGAAGCAAATATGGATACAGAGTCACACTCTTACAAACACTTAGGAATTCCCTAAAAACACAAAACTGGAAGCCATAATATGTACACAAAGTACCCATTTAGTGTGTGTGTGTGTGTGTGTGTGTGTGTGTGTGTGTGTGTGTGTTTGTGTTTGTGTGTGTGTGTGTGTGTGTGTGAGAGAGAGAGAGAGAGAGAGAGAGAGACTGAGAGAGGGAGGATATTCTAAGGAAGTTTCTCTAATGATAGTTGATCAAGGCATTGATTGTAGATTACAGCAGAATGCCGTTGGGACTAATTTTATTACTAGGTTTCTTTGTTTATATTTAGAACAGTAGTAATTGGTTTTTCCCTAGGTCTCTGGTTTGCCTGTTCTCAGGTACTTGGTTACCCCAGCAATGCCAGTTACAGTTCCATTTGTGTAGTATTATGAATGGGTCTAAATAAAATCAGATGTTGGTTGTTTATCCCCACAAGCTTTGTCTACCATTGAACTAACATATCTTGTAGTCAGGACACCATTGTCAATTGAATGCATTGTAGCTGTGTTTGTGTGTATTTTTTTTTTTCGATTGGTTATGTTCATAGTACCATTATGTACTTATGTAAAGAACACTATCCTGTGAAGGACCTAGGTAACTACCAACTCATTGTGTCTGTGTTGTCTTCAGCAATAGTGTCTAGCCATTAATTTATGGAGAACAATCTCTAACCTTGACTATGGCCTCAGGTGTTTCTAGGTTCCCAATGGACAGCTTTGGCAAACAACTCAATCTGATACAACATATTCCCAGTATTGCAAACTTCATTTGGTGATACAAGAGAGCAAGTTGAGGCTCTATCCTCCCATTATTTAATGATTAAGTTGTCTTGAAATATGTATAGAACCTAGGAAGCTTCTACTGTACTTCCCCTCAAATGGCCCTCCAGTTTAGTTGTGATTCCCCACATTCTCTTTGCTCTCCCTCCACAATTTATTATCCCATGTCAGTTCCCTACCTTGATCTTCCATAATTATTTATTCTATTTCCCTTTCTAAGATGATCTATCTTTTCCCACTAGAATCTTATCTATATTCTCTGTTTCAAAACTCTATGGTTCTATAAATTGTAGCTTTAGATATCAGTAACTTAACAGCTATCCATATATAAAAGAATATATGCTATATTTATCCTTCAGGTCTGGGCTATCTCACTTGGTATGAATTTTTTCAGTTTGCCTCTGAATTTTATGACTTCATTTTTAAATACCAGAGTAATATTCAATTATGTAAATTTTCCTCATTTTCTTTATTCATTTGTCTAATGAAAGACATCTATGCTGATTTCAATTTCTGACTGTTATGAATAGAGCATGATTAGCAAGTGTCTCTGTGGTAGGATGGAGTGTTCTTTGGGTATATGTCCAAGAGTGGATAGCTGCATCTTGAGGTAGATCACTTCCCATCTTCCCAAGGAATTGGCACACTGATTTCCATATGGGCTGTGTAAGTTTGCCAACTCACCACCAGTGGGTGAGTGTTCCCCTTACTCCACATCCCCATTATGATGAATTGTCATTTGTTTTATTGATTGAAGATTCTGACAGGTGGAAAATGAAATCTAAAAGTAGTTTCGATTTGCATTTCTCTGATGACTAGAGGATTTTGAGCATTTCTTAAAGTATACATCAATCATTTGAGTTTCCTCAAATTTCTGTTTAGATCTTACTTTGAGGTTTCTATTGCTGCAATGAAACACCGTGACCAAAAAACAAGTTGGGCAGGTTGAGGTTTATTTGATTTACACTTTCATATTACTGTTCATCATCAAAGGAAGTCATGACAGGAACTCAAACCCAGAAGAAACCTGGAAACAAGAATTAATGTAGGGGCAATGGAAAATGCTGCTTACTGGCTTGTTTCTCATGCATTACCCAGTCTTCTTTCTTATAGAATCCAGAGCCACCAGTCCATGAATCGTATCATTCACAATGGGATTGACAATCTGTCATCAATCACTAATTTTAAAAATTCCCTACAGCCTGATCTTACAGAGAAGTTTTCTCAAATGATGTTCCCTCCTTTCAGATAACTTTAGCTTGTGTCAAGTTGATATAAGACTAGCCAATAGAGATCTCCATAGCATTTTTATAATGGGTTGTTTTCTTGATATCTAGGTATTTTTAGTTCATTATTTGTTTTGTACATTAGCCCTATATGTATGTACAGTTGGTAAAAGTGTTCTCCAATTTTGTAAACTGACACATGTCAGAATGTGTCACTTGCTATGCAGAATCTTCTCAGTTTCATGAGGTAACTTTTGTTAATTGTTGATCTTAATGCCTTTACTAATGGTTTTATGTTGAAATGCATTTTCCTGTGCTGGTGAGTTCAAGTTATTCTCTTCTATCAGGTTCAGTGTATCTGGTTTTATGTTTAGGTTACTTTTATCTATGTGGGTGATAGTAGTTCTGTGCAGGGTGATAGGAGTAGATCTGTTTGTATTCTATTTGCAGACAGCTAGCTTTACCATTTGTTGATCATTCTGTCTTTTGTTCAGTGTATATTTCTGCCTTTAAAAAACAAAAACAAACAAACAAACAAAAAACAAAGCAGCCGGACAGTGGTGGTACACCCCTTTAATCCCAGCACTTGGGAGGCAGAGGCAGGCAGATTTCTGAGTTCAAGGCCAGCCTGGTCTACAGTGTGAGAGTGAGTTCCAGGAGAGCTACACTGAGAAACCCTGTCTTGAAAAAGCAAAAAAAAAAAAAAAAAAAAAAAAAAAAAGCAGGGATTCATAGCTATGAAAATTTAAGTCTGGGTGTCTAGGTCATCAATTCACTTCCAGTGATCAACAGATCTCTTTTGTGTCAATACCATGCTGTTTTGTTTTGTTTTGTTTTGTTTTGTTTTGTTTTGTTTTGTTTTGTTTTGTTTTGTTTTGTTTTGTTTTGTTTTGTTGTGACTGGGTTTCTCTGTGTGTTCCTGGCTGTCCTGGAACTCACTCTGTAGACCAGGCTGGCCTCAAACTCAGAAATCCGCCTGCCTCTGCATCCCGAGTGCTGGGATTAAAGGCGTGCACCACCACTGCCTACCTCCATGCTCTTTTTATAACTATAACTCTGTAGTATAACTTCAAATTAAAGTTGTTGATTCCTCTAGTCTAACAGTTCTCTTATTATAAAATTGTTTAAACTAACTTCTGCTTGTTTGTGCTTCCATATGAATGTCCTTTCAATGTCTGTAATGGATTGCGTTGAAATGTTTGTGGGAATCATATTGAATCTGTAGATTGGCTTTGATAGGGTGAATATGTCTACTACATTAGTCCTAATGATCCAGAAGAATGGGAGATTCTTCCTTCTTTTGAATAACTTCTTCAATTTTTTCTTTCATATTTTAAAATTTTTATCATACAATAATTTCAATTGTTTGATTAGAGTTACCCTTAGAAAATATATATTGTTTGAGGCTATTGTCAAAGGTATCCCTGTGGTTTTTCACTCAATGCATTTTTCACCTGAATATAAGAGGGTAACTGATTTTTCTGAGTTAATTCTCTATTACTCTACTTTGATGTAATTTTTAGTCAGCTGTAGAAGTTCATGGCTTTACTTTTTTAATATAATTTGTGTATTGCCATATTATCTGAAAATAAAAATTCTTTGCCTTATTCCTTTCCAGCTTGTATTCCCTTGATTTACTTCAGTTATCTTATTGCTTTAGCTAAGACTTCAATTTCTACATTGAATAGATATGGGAATAGTGGACAACCTTATCTTACTTCCGATTTTAGTGGAATTGCTGTTAGTGTCTTTCCATTTATACTGATGTTGTCTATAGGCTTGCTATAAACTGCTTTTATTATGTTAAAGTATGTCCATTTTTCTTTAATTTCTCCAGGAAATTTATCATAAAGAAGGGTTGAATTTTTGCCTAAGCCTTTATCTGCATTTAGTGAGATGATCATGTGGATTTTTTCTTTCAGTTTGTTTACATAGTAAATTACATTTACCAATTTTAATATGTTGAATGATCCCTCAAGCTCTGAGATGAATCTTACTTGTTCATGGTAGATGATCTTTTTGATGTGTTCTTGAATTTAGTTTGCAGGCATTTTACTGAGAATAGTTACTCTGAGTTCATATGAGAAATTGGATTGTAATTCTCTTGCTTTGTTGGGTCATAATGTGATATTGGGGTATCAGGAAAACTGTCTCATAAAATAAATTGTTTATTATTTCTTTTGGTTTTGTTTCATGGTTATATAATTTGAGCAAAGTTGGGATGAACTCTCATGAAAGTTTGGTAGAATTCTTTGCTAAAACTATGTATGCTAGTTTTCTAAATATTTCTTTTCTTCTTTTCCCAGGGAGTTATAAATCAGTTTAAATTACCTTTATGATGTTGATTTAACTTTGATAAGTGGTATATTCAGAGAATAATCTATTTCTAATTTTTTTCAAGACATGGTTTCTCTGTGCAGTCCTGGCTGTCCTGGAACTCACTCTGTAGACCAGGCTGGCCTCAAACTCAAAAATCCACCTGCCTTTGCCTCCCAAGTGCTGGGATTACAGACATTTGCCACCACTGCCTGGCAGATGATCTATTTCTTAGGTTTTCCAGTTTGGTAAAATATAGGTTTTTGTTATGAACTGTGATTCTCTGAATCATATCAATTTCTGTTTTTAGGTCTTATTTTTCATCTCTAATTCTATTCCTTTAGAACTTTTTTCTTCAACTTTTAGCTAATTTGATTGAAGGTTTGTCAACCTTATTATTTTTCAAAGAACTCTTTGTTAAATTTATTGTTTTTATTTTGTTAATACTAGCCCCAAGTTTGATTATTTCTTTCCATCTAATCAATTTGTTTGTGGCTTCCTTTTCTTTTCTTTTCTTTTCTTTTCTTTTCTTTTCTTTTCTTTTCTTTTCTTTTCTTTTCTTTTCTTTTCTTTCTTTCCCCTC
>NC_034593.1:1210538-1217523 GCF_900095145.1 Mus pahari | reverse complement strand
TCTCTCTCTCTCTCTCTCTCTCTCTCTCACTCTCTTTCTTCCTTTCTTTTTTTTCCTCTCTTTGTTATAGAATGTTTAAGTATGCTATTAGGTTATTAGTATGAGATGATTTTTAGCATTATCTTTGACTAAGATATCCATTTATTTTATTTTTTCCAATGATTGATATTCTGTCTTGAATGTCTTTTTTTCTGCTAGGACGTCTTGTCCCTGAGGTTTCTTTTCAACTTTTAAAATTTGTCATTTCCAAATATTCTTCAGTTCGGGTTTCCCTCTCGATTCACTTTCACTTGCATGTCTTGAACTAATTCATTCAGTTCTTTCCATTGCTTGCTTGTACTTTCAAATATTTCTTTAAGAGATTCATTTATTTCTCCTATAAGGACCTTTATTATATTCATAAAGTGTATTCTAGCATCCTTTTAATGTGCTTTAACCATATTACCCCTTTCAGGACCTGCTCTGTATCATGGCTGGTCTCTAATAGAAGCATGTTGTCCTTGCTCTTATTGACAGCATTTTTATATTGGTGTCTACCCTTCTGGAATACAGATGATTGTAATTCTAGATTCTAATACCTTGTTTTATCTTTGTTAGATGTTTTTTTTTTTTTTTTTTTTTCGTTTTTCTTTCTTCTCTGATTCCTAGGAATACCTGGTACCTCTGTGTTGCCTATGAAATAATTCTCCTGGCTTTGTGACAGGTGTGATCACTAAGTTTTATGGGTAGAATATGTTTCTAGGCATTAGAAATTGACAAATAAGCCAGGTGTGGTGGCACACAACTTTAATCCCAGCACTCAGGAGGCAGAGGCAGGCAGATTTCTGAGTCTGAGGACAGCCTGGTATAGAAAGTGAGTTCCAGGAGAGCCAGGGCTACACAGAGAAACCCTGTCTCAAAAAACAAAACAAAACAAAACAAAACAAACAAACAAAAAAGGAAATTGACAAATAGAAATGCAAACAAGGCAATACTGAAGTAACCATAGGAGGGAGGAAAGCAGGGTGTTGCTTAGTCTCCTCAGAATGGGGGCATAGAGTTCGGAGAGGCTATCGAGTTAGGAGAAGCTATAACAGGTTTTCTACTACAGATCTGGGGATGAGTCTGGATGATCAGATTTAGAGGAAAGGAGGGTGAGTGAATATCTATCTGTAGTTAGCCTATTTACTTTTCTGGCCTACCTACTTAACTGGTGGGTTTGTCTTTTGGGTTTACATGGAATGACTTCCAAACTAAGGGGGCAGGAATTAAAGAGAAAGATCTGTATGATGTGATGTGTTGGAGATAGAGTAAGGGTGAAAAGGGAAATCACAGCAGTTACTGTGCTACAGGGCTGAAGGTGAACATGAGGGAATGGATTTGATGTAGAGGACAGAAAGATTAAAATCTGTTGTGACCTACCTGATCCTTGGCCAAGAAGGTTGTATCTGCAGTAGACAGGAATTAATAGAGAGAGCTACAGCTATCCAAGAGGAAGAGGAGATTTCAGATTGTTTATCCTTAAATGGAACATATTTATTATACACACGGTTCCAAAAGATTAAGGATCATTGCAGAAGAGGGGCAGATATAGTATAAAAGTCAGAGACAGTGTATTAAAAACTACAGGATAACATTGTCTTCTGGACACATCATGGAAACTACATATGAGCAAAACTTTCCTAGTTTAAGCCAAAACAATTTTAGGCATGGAGATGAAATATGGTCATCAAAACTTTTCCCTAGCTGTGGAGCTACTGTAAATTATAAACTACTAGGAGAAAGATTAATTTTTAACATTGTAGCCCCTGATAAGTTAACTATACAGTAGTGGAAGACCACACATCTACTACCAGTATACATTTGTTGTGAAAGGTACAAAAAAAAAAAAAAGACACAAATTTGGGTGAGTAGTGAAGTAGCAGGCTAAGTGGATAAATGTAATCAAAACACATTTCATGAAAATCTTAACAATTGATAACTAAAGTGTAAATTCCTGTCACTGTTTGCTACTTTCATTTTCCATGTGACTCAGCACATTTAAAACAATATGGCTTGATCTCTGAGGATGACAGTGAGGAGAACATCTGACACTCTGCCTGATGATAGCAATCCTATATTCATGTGACTTTCTCACCCACTTTTGGACTTCGATGTCTTTTCTTCACATATTTCTCCTCATCTGACTTTCAATGAACATATATGTGATTTCTTCCTTCCCCCAACTGAAGAAAGATAAAAAAGAAAGGAAGTTCTATATTTCTGTTCACTTGTTCCCTACAAAAGCCCTTGTATACCTCACAAAGCCCCCTGAGATTCATGGTGGTCACGCTTGACTGCAGTGAAGAACCAGATTACATGCTTGCTTATTGTTCCTGGGAGCCTGAGGTCAGTCGCAGAATCTGACAGAAGGCTGAATTATCCATACTGGTCAGATAGAGCAATAGGTCAGTATTTGGGAAGCAAATTAATTTAAAAAAAAATCATCATATTTCTTTTTCTTTATTTCTTCTTTATGTTTTCAAGCTTTCAAGTATGAATGTGTATGTAAAGTACAATAAAAAATATGAGCAAGAATGAAATTACTTTGATCAAAAATAGTAAGCCAAATGAATCTAGAGGCAATGCTACTAGCCTTTACAGATTTGTTGACACTCTATTCTGGAGATACAATATAGCAGAGAAGTTCTCAATCATCTGGCAGGTAAAAAGCCCTGGGTTCAATGGACAATACTGCTCTTTTCAAGCACAAATTTGCTTTTTTATGAGTGATACAACTATGATTCCATGCTTAAAGGAAAGCATGTTAGAAAGGTAGATTTTCTTTCTTTCTTTCTTTCTTTCTTTCTTTCTTTCTTTCTTTCTTTCTTTTTTTTTTTTTTTTGGTTTTTCGAGACAGGGTTTCTCTGTGTAGCCCTGGCTGTCCTGGAACTCACTCTGTAGACCAGGCTGGCCTTCAACTCAGAAATCCACTGCCTCTGCCTCCCAAGTGCTGGGATTAAAGGCGTGCACCACCACGTCCAGCGAAAGGTGGATTTTCTAACAAAATAAAAGAGTTTTTGTTGTTGTTGTTGTTGGTTTTTTGTTTGTTTGCTTGCTTGTTTTTTAATTAAGAAGACAATAGTAGTACTTCTGGATCTAAAGGGAGAAACTAGAGGAAGGTATTTTTATATTAAAAAAATATGTATTACCTCATAGGCATGCACCTAATTTCACCACCTCAACTAGTAATGCTTAAGTAATATTTATCTTTTCCCACTTTATTTGTTTTTAAGTAACAAGTATTTAAAAATTTGGGGGGACAGTAATCTTTATTGGCAAGTGAAATTAATGCTGGACTTTTTATTTCTGAAATGTAGAGAATATATCATAGCTTAAAATCTTGGATAAGAAAATAGCACCATCAAGTGGAAGTAAACTCAAGCTTTTGTGCTTACCTCAGTTCAGCACCTTTTTGTGATTACCCTGAAAAGGTCAGTTCAGCACCTTTTTGAAAATTCCACCAGACCCCTCTCCTCTAGAAGGGGAAGGCTAATTAACATCCCACAGGAAGGACCAGACCTGCAGGTGGGGAGGTTTAGACCAGGTAAACCCATTCTGTAGGACAGAGCCTGCCACCTCATTCCCCAGAGACCAATTTTAAAGTTGCACTGTTCTGCCAATCACATTTTACCTAATGTCTGCTGCTCTGAAAACTGTATAAAGTTTGACCAAACAGGTTGCGGGTAGTGTGGGTTGGGGAGGATCATGTCTCTCCTTCTGGTGTAGGACAGCCCCAACCCAACACATTGGAACAATAAATTCCTCTTGTTCTTTGCATTGATTACCAGCTCCATGTGGTTCACTCAGGGGTCTCCCAGCAAGCCAAGGCTCATCAGAGTCTTACAAACTCTTAGTAGTTCTACACTTTTTAAAATCTAAAATTAAGTTGTATCTATGCACTTATTTCCAGTGATGACGCTCCATCTCTGAAAAGAGTCTATCTCAGGTCAGCTCCTCTTAAATCAGAGGACCACTGTCCCTTCCTTCTTCCTATAGTGTGTCTCTCCTGTCCTTATCTTAACTTCTAATTTCAAAACTCACATCAATTTTCTTCCAAAAGCAGTAGCAACAACCAGATTAACTGTCTGAAGAATGGTGTACATACCTATAGCACATATTAAGAGCTCAATAAATCCTATTAATTTATTTATTGAAATATCATACTGAATTTTTTCTTCATATGCTACAAGATCAAGAAAGAAAAAATATCTTAGCAAAATAAATCCAAATTTTTTTAAAAAGGAATAAGCTATATAAGAATTTTAACTGAGGTGACTGTCAGACAAAATTATGCATAGTAAAACAAGAGTCTTTGAAACATTATATTTCTTTGTGAAAAGGAAAAAAATCTCTTAGATGGGGCAGATAAAAAGATAAAGAATAAGAAATTTATGATAAGATGTTTAAAAGTCAATTTAAATGAGACTTTAATGCAAAAGTTCACTTGACCTCTCATAAATAAACATTACTTTGTGTTCCTTTTTCTAACTTCTAAGTACTGGGCATTAACAAAATCATTTATGATCAGTGTACTGGTTATCTTACAGTATTGGGGTGGTTTTATACCTTGTATTATCCTTGTAAAGCACTGATGTGTGTCACTGGTCTCCTAGCAATAATGCTGAGACATTTCTAGAAACTTCAGGAAGTTGTTTGAGAGGCCCATTAAGGACTGGATCAGAATTAAGAGTTATTTCTCAACTTTATTCAATATTTATTTAAAAATCAGCTGTATAGTTTACTATAAACACAACTTTCAGATGAGCTGAGTAAATTGCAGTCTGCCATTGGAAAACTGAGAAAATCCCACTGTACTGTACCCTCTTCCAGAGCAGACATCGGATGTCTAATCCCATTTACAATTCTTCTGCAGCGTCTCTGTATAGGCCCACAGCTTACCTGCTCAGTGCACTTTTTCTAATATCTGAGAAAATACCAAATGAATCTTTACACGTTAACCTCATCAAATGCTGCCTCAGACACATAGCTTAAGGCAGAGGTAGTTTGAATAATCCTGTTTACAGTGTAAGGCAATAGCTTTTCTTTTCCTACAGCCCTAGTAAAAATTATGATTTAACTTCCCCCCTTTTTTTTCTGTGACATTGTAAAACATAATAGCCATTATACAAAGCCTTAGAGATGCCTCTAGAAATATTAGTTCATCTATATGCCGTGGCTCATCTAATTAAATAGGAATTGTATGTCTTCAGTCTGGAACTCTCTTTGATTAAAGTTACTCTGGGAATAGGTCTGAGGAGATAATGAATTTCAGTTACTCTATCTGTAAAAGATTCCATGAAATGGTCTTTTAAAATTATTTTAAATTTAACTACAAATAATTTAATGAAGGGGATTTGAAATATCAGAATTTCAAAATATTGACAATCTCAGCTCTAAAATTCTAGTTCATTAATGAGGATGTATTTTCTAAGACAATAAGACCTTATGTAGCCTTGCAATGCATTTCTGGAAATGATTTCCATTTAATGGTACTTTCTATAGCCCTTTACCCTTCAGTGACTGTCACTGCCTGTCACTTCCTATGGGGTGGTCTTGTCTGTGCTGTCAGATCAATTTTTAGAGATTAGGAAAAGTCACACTAAAATTCAGTAGTGTAGAAACCCATTAATGTTGAAGGGTCTGTATATGTTATACACTCCAATGAAGCAAGTCTAGCAGCAATTATAATAATGAGAAGTCCAAATTGCAATAGTTAAAGCAAAAATTATCAATAACATTGTCTGTCTTCTGGTGAAAAATTTGACTGCACAAATGAGCAAAATATAATCTCTGCAAATTTAGAAATCATCATTATGGAAATGTGGAGGAAAAGATAACAATGGACATGAGTAGGTCCAAGAGCTGGAAGAACGTCTCAGGCTGCATGAGCCTCATATTTCCCAGTCTCCAGGGACTGTAAAATTATAATCCCTAGTTCTTACTGTAAGTTATCATGTACATTAAATGCACACTATCCACTTGCTTATTAATTTTATTAACTTTTCATTTTAAATATATTAGCCTTAATTTAAATAAAAGTTTGTCTCACATTAAGACTTGGATATATCTTTCTTATGAAAAATAAATTTTGCAATACAGAATACATACAATTTTTTAAAAGGCTCATTTGCATAAGATCTCAGATGCTAGTTCTAATTATTAACATGTTTCAAAAAAAGCAATGTCTAAGTATGTTTTTGTAGAGAACTAAATTTTCTATGGGAAAACATAGAGCACCACACTCAGATGGTGTGGTTGTGATCCATTCTGTGTTGAAACCCCAACATATATGTGGGGGGGGGAGTGGATCATTGGGACAGGGAGTTCTTTCTTCTTTTCTTTTTTTCTTTTATTGATAATAATATTCTTTCTCATATAATATCCTGAAAACAGTTTCCCTTCGCTCTACTCCACCAAGGTCCTCCCTACCACCCCAATCCTCTTTCTCTTACTGTCTACTTTCTGGTCTACTCTCTTTCTGTCTCTCTTAGAAAATTACAAGCTACTGAGACAACCAAACATGAAAAGAATAATAAGAAAAAGCAAAATTCATCACACTGAAACTAGTCAAGGCAGTCTAACAGAAGGAAAGGGGCCTGAAGATCAGGTAAAAGAATCAGAAACCTACTAGGGAGTCCCTAAGTTGTGGGGAGCCGTCCTCACAATCTCCATGGCAAGACGGTGCTGGCATCCGGTGTTCTAACTGGTAAACAAGCGGTCTGCGCATGTGCCGGGTAAATTTCCATCCCTTGCGCCCTGCCTGTCCCGTGGCGTCATCTGGGCTGATAGTGAGCAGCCAACCAGGGAGCTACACGTCCTAGGCAGAGAGCATTTCCTATATAAGGGAGAGGGTTTTTCACCTAGGGGTCTCCGCTTTCCAGTAGCTTATGCATTGCCTCTCGAGATGCATTAAAGCTTTACTGCAGAAGGATCCTGATGTGTCGCGTCGTTCTTGCTGGCGAGA
>NC_034593.1:1187289-1210260 GCF_900095145.1 Mus pahari | reverse complement strand
TAGTATGTATAATATATACAGTATATATATATATATATATATATATATATATATATATATATATATCATCAAGTTAAGCCTCACAGGTTGACATTAGCAATGGGATATGCAGAACATTAGTGTAGGATACAGGTAGCAAGGAAAGAAACAATCCTCTCCATTCCAGGGCTGTTAGTGGATACAATCCTGAATCAGTCTGACAGAAGTAAACACAGTGAAAAACTGTAGCTGAGGCATGACATTTGGAAAGTAAGGAAGAGAGAATGAATTGTGGCAAAGGAAATGAGGCTCCAGAGAATAGACACTAGGCAGAGTAACAGGATATGACTCATTGCCAATTGGCTGGAGGTTGCTTATCAGGAGCCTGTTAGGCTAACGATTGTACCTTGTTACTGACAGCATGCTATCCTGATTTAGAGTTTGTTTATTCTAAACTGCAACTACATTACTCTATCAGTTATTTCCCAGGATTATTCTGTAACCTACTTTTAAAATGTACAGAACATCTTAAACATCAGTTTCAAAAACAAGCAATTAATAAGAGATATGTAGTTTTACAATTTAGCAATCACATTTTTCCCCAAATAATGAACATTTTTGGCAAATGTAACAATGAGCAACAAAGTTTTACTTCGTTAGCTTTAGAACAGAAGGGAATATTTGTTGATTTACTCTGCAGATAGTTTCATTGTTTAGCAGTAATGAAAGAAAAGAAAAAAACATGCATACAAAAAGTAACAGTTTGCAGAACAATTTATAATAGTTAATAGCTAATAGGCCTTATAAGTGAGTGCAAAGCATATTTGACATTTTGGGTATGGGTTACCTCACTCAGAATTTTTTTCTCTCTTTTTAGTTTAATCCATTTGCCTATATATTTCATGATGTAATTTTTAAAGCAGTTGAATAATATTCTATTGCATAAATGTACTATACATTCTTTATCCATTCTTTAGGTGAGAAACATCTAGGTTGTTTCCAGTTTCTGGCTATTATCAATAAAGCATCTATGGATATAGTTGAGGAATTGCTCTTGTGGGAGAATGGAATGTCCTATGGATATAGGCCAAGGTTTAGCTGGATATATCTGTGTTTTTAAGTAGATAGGTTCGCAATTTTCTGATGAACTATTGTATTGATTTCCATAGTGGTTGTACAAGTTTGAACTTGTTCTCTGGAATGGGAAAATATGATAAATTTTGTGGATAGATTTGAGGTAAGGAGGGGTAAAAGTAGGAAGGATCGGGTTTTGGGGAGACTACTGGAATTGGGGAGGATTTAGGGACTATATAAAAAATTAGTACATTAAAATCCATAGTATCTATGAGGGTGAACCTGGTGAAATTTCTAGCAATGGGGATACAGAGACTGAACTTCATATCTTCTGTAACCAGGCAAGGCTTACCATGGCATCACTAGGACACAGACCCAGACTCAAAACCTTCAACCTACAATTTTTCCTTCTTGAAAGATGTGCTGGGGTAACAGTGATGCAGAATTTATGGGAGTGGCCAACCAGTGACTAGTCCAACTTTAGGACCACAAAACAAGAGGGAGCCTATTCCTGATACTTCCTGAATGACCAGGAGTTAGAGGCTGGATAGCCCAGAGACTTAGGCTATAGCGAAGCATGACTAGAAAAATAAGTCATAAAGTGATTCCTAGTGAAATTCTGCTACACTCACAGATCTGTCTGTAGCCTAGTTAACATTAGAGAGGCTTCATCCGGAAACTAATGGAAGCAGGTACAGAAATCCACAGCCAAACACTAGGCAGAGCTCAGGGAATCCTGTGGAAGGCAGGAAAGAAGAATTAAAGGATCTAGAAGGGTTGAGGACATCACAAAAACAAAGCTCACAGAATCCACTCACCTAGGACCATAAGGACTCACGGAGACTTAACTGATAATCACAGGGCATGCCTGGGAAATTTTAGAAGGAGATTGGTGAACATTAAGCATGGAGCAGAAAGGTGGACATGGGTAAGGAGGGAAAGAAGACCACAGCAGAAAAGGTAACAATGCTGACCAAGAAGTCCTGCTTCATTTCTTCCCCATTCAGTTTACATTGGTGAATAGAAGTGCCCTCTCCTTGTTTCAGAGGTCACTGATTTTTCTCATTGGTGTCTCTTCCACCACAGCATCTGTAACTGTATAAAGCAGGGGTGTGGATTTCTGAGAGCTGGTGTGTGTGTCACAACACTGCTGAATTTAGCACCTCTGAAGCAAGCCATTCAGCTACTGGTTTAAACCAGATTAATTCATGCTATTATTGTGGAGAGTGTGGCACACATCTATGTGTACCAAGCTAATATCTTTCAGCAAAATGTTACTGGAAACATTGAAAGTCATTTTTGAGGAGAAATTGGAAGGGAGCAAAAAGAAAAAAATGTGGTTCCCTAGAATAGTTGTAGAGTAGTGTCAGGAGAAAACAAAGCTTCATTTATCATTCATAATAGGCAAATACATGACCCACTCAGTGTTTCTATTTAGTTCTGTATCTTCCATAAGATTACAGGCTCCTGCTTGGGAAGCATTGTTTTCATTTGTTCCTAAATAGCCACAAGCCCCAGGTGTAGCCACCAGCTGTGGCTCTGTCTGGAGGTGGTAAATCCTGTAGCACTCCTAATTTGCACAGAAATTCAAGTTGTATCCATTTGTATTACAGATGCCAAGAGGTTGACATCTTTCATACTACCACCGACTAGAAAGTTCTGCCTTGACCTAGACCAAGGTCCAGTGAATATCAATTGAAACATCTGAAATAGTAAGCCAGTATAAACCCCTGCTCTTTGAAATTGATGGTGTTGACTTGTAATCTCAACTACTGAGAAGCCTTGGGAAGGAGAACTGATACAAGACCAACGTGAGCTACACAGTTAAATGCTGTTCCAAAAGTAAATAAACTAGTTCAACTGGTATCCTCAGTCATTTTTCACATGACAGAATGTTGACAATGTGTCTTACTCATTATAAAAGATGAGAACATGAACTTGGACAAGATGGGGTAAGCTTCAGGGTGACAGCCAAAGTTAAATGTTCAATGTTTGATAGCAATTCCTACTTCACACCATTTCTCTTTTCTTCTCTCTGTCTCTGACTTGCTCTTGTTTACAATTTATTCATGGATGCATACATTTATATGACTGAATGGGAGTTGATGAAAAGAGCTTAGAAAATTCAATTTAACAAAATATTAAACATCAAATCACTTATCTTGAGTAGTAATAAAAATGAAAACTGTATTTTAAAAAAGTGAATTTTCTTAGCTAAACTGGAAAAAGAGTAGCATGGCTGTGAGGTTAGAAATCTTGCTGCATTCCTTGGGTCTTCTCATTCATGCCCAGTGAAGCAGACACACTGACGTGTACAGCTGAACCATTAGTGACATTGTTTCATGGTGATCACTGAAGAACTCCATGATCTTAGGTAGTATTTTATACTTTGTTTTTAATATTTGTATCACAAAATGACTATGGACTCTAGACAATCTCACTTTAATTTAAAAGAGATTTAAAATTTACCAGATCATGATATATTAATTCTCAATTAACATAAAAAACCGTTTTTCATACAAGTTAGTACACCTCTAAGCTAAAGAGACAACTAATAGTATTTTTTTTAAATATGAGAATTAATTTAACTTTATTTTATACCTTTAAGTAAGTGGAAACATTTTTTTGAAAACTTCAATTTTAAACACTTTTCAGATTCTTAAATAATTTAAGCACAGATCAACTTTTGGTGAAGAGCATTTTAAAATCTTCCTTCCACATATCCCCCTGATGCATCCAACAGTTCTCATATGAAATGTTTCTGTAATTGAATTTTCCTATTATTACAAATTAATTCAATTCTTAGTGAAGTACATTTGTTTTTAGTAATAGTAAGTTTTACATATTTCTGAGTAACGTAAAATTTGTATTCTTCACCATATCCATAAACATCAGGTATCAGATAGTTACACCATTGAAAATGTTGTGAAGAAGACCAAAGTGTGGGCCCTTTGGTCCTTCTTAGAAGGAATAACAAAATACTCACCAGAGTAAATACTGAGACAAAGTGTAGAGCAGAGACAGATGGAAAGGCCACCCAGAGAGTGTCCCACCTGAGGATACATCCCATATACACTCACCAAATGCAGACACTATTGTGGATGCCAAGAAATGCATGCTGACAGAAACCTGATATAGCTGTCTCCTGGGGGGGGGGGCTCTGCCAGAGTCTGACATATACAGAAGTAAATGCTCAAGCCAACCATTGAACTGATCATGGGATCCCCAATGGAGGAGTTATGGAAAGGACTGAAAGAGCTGAAGGGATTTGCAACCAAACAGAGCTCCCAGGGTCTAATCCACCAACCAAGGAGTACATGTGGAGGGACCCATGGCTCCAGCCATATATGCAGCAGAGAATTGCCTTGTTGGGCATCTATGAGAGAAGAGACCTTTGGTTCTGTGAAGATTCAATGCTCCAGTGAAGGGGAATGAAAGGTCAGGAAGGTGGGAATGGGTGGATGGGTGGGGGTACACCCTCACAGGAGCAGGAGGAGGGGTTATGGATAATCGGTTTCTGTGGGGGAAATCAGGAATAGGGATAACATTTCAAATGAAAATAAATAAAATGTCCAATAATATATTAAATCAAAAAAAAAAAAAAAAACTGTTGTGAAGACCAAATCCCTGTGAATGAAAGCAATGAATATAACTTAATCCAAACATTTGTTATTGTTTCACTTAAAGCTTCCTAGCAAAAGAAAGGACCACTGGGATGTTTACCAAGTGACCTGTTTCTAGCAGATTTGGTGATGGAAATAAACCCATCAGCCCCAGCATTCTTGAGTCATTCACATAAGAGAGCCATGACACTCCCCCTATGCTCTCTCTGAAACTTATGTATGTTTTAGACTCCTTTTTTTCCCATGAACAGATGCTTTCTACTCATATGCAAAGTGAAATGCTCTTGGTAGCTGTGTGGCTAATTTTAGGTTAATAGCTTTCTGTGAAATTTTCTTAAATGATTTTACAGCAGAAGTTGTTCAGATTTTTTTTTTAAATATAGAGCTTAAGGGTGATTATTAAACATCAAAACCTTTCCCTTTTTAAAGAAATTATTTTTATTGAAAATGACCTACTGAAGTTTGAATAAGACCACTTTAATATTTACTAAGCATCTAATCAAACTTTATCATTCATAAATATCACAATCTTCTGATATGATAATATACCATACTTTTGTCTGATAATAAATTGCCAGACTTGAAAGCTCTGCTCATCCTGAATCCAGAATTTTCTCATCTTTTTCTAATATTAAAATTACCTAGATATAAATTTATTAATTGCCTATGTATCAAAGTACACTATAAGTACCTTCTATTTTACTCATATTCATAAATTTTATGAAACTTTTAAATTTACAGAAAAATAGCAAATCAGATAGCTTCTAAAAATCCCCCCTTAGGGGGCATTTTCTAGGTGTCAAAATTTTGTTTGAATGTTTGGCTGAAGTGTTTATCAAAAGATGGCCTATTGTAAAGGAAAGGGAGATGCCTGATATCCCTTGGCTTAGCTTTGTTGAAGGGATTTTAAGACTTAGGGAAATTGTAATGCTAGAGTGGATATGTTGTATAAAATCTAATTCTCCACAATGGGAAGGTCCAGAAGATCTTCCCTATAAGACGCAAACTGGTGAGAAGGGCACCAGGACATTTGAAGAGTTTTGTTCTTGCCTCTTTCCTTGTGCCAGACTATAGGTGTATTCGTTAGGGTTTTACTGCTGTGAACAGACACCATGAACAAGGCAAGTCTTATAAAAACAACATTTAATTGGGGCTGGCTTACAGGCTCAGAGGTTCAGTCCATTATCATCAAGGCAGGAGCATGGCA
This sequence comes from Mus pahari, assembly GCF_900095145.1. Lineage (NCBI taxonomy): Eukaryota > Metazoa > Chordata > Mammalia > Rodentia > Muridae > Mus > Mus pahari. Next base: position 1,204,377 of record NC_034593.1, on the reverse strand, counting down.
GTATCCAGGAAGGCATGGTGCAGGAGGAGCTGAGAGTTCTACGTCTTCATCCAAAAGCTGCTACTGGAAGACTGACTTCCAGGCAACTGGGGTGAGAGTCTTAAGCCCACACCCACAGTGACACACCTATTACAACAAGGCCACACCTCCAGATGGTGCCACTCCCTGGTCCAAGAATATACAAACCATTACAATAGGGTTAGAGATGCTACTGCTCAAGAAAATGAATTAAATTCAATGTGTTTAATTGGGCCCTGAGGTAACAAGGGCCAGGTGGGATCATTGAATCACCAGAGAGAAGGTGATTGTAGTTATTACAATGAACAGTGTAGACAAAAATAAATGTTTATAATAACATGCCCCATAATGGCCAACACAGAAGAGGTGAAATTTATAATGGCATAACCCCTTTGAACCTTTGGTATTGGCTAACCAATCACGGTGTTTCCAGGGACAATATAGTTAAGAAGCCTACTGCATATCTGTTTGATCTTTATAAGCAGAAAAATTCTCAAACAAATGAAAGAAAGGCTACATTATATCATGGTAAATGGCCATCTTGGCCAGTGAATCAATTTCCAGATTTGAGCCAGTTTGCAGACCCAGAACCCCTTGAATGAAGGGGTAGCCAGGTTCCCCTGAGGAAGAATCTTGATAAGACACCTAAAAGTTTTGCTGTTAGTCTTTCTACAGTTCTTCCCTTATGGCCTTTTAGAAGGGTAACTGTACACTGAGGGAGAGGAAATAATAAGACTTTCTGGGGTGTATTGGTTACTGGTTCTAAATTGACACTGATCCCTGAAGATCCCAAGAAACATTGTGGCCCACCAATTAAAGATGGGGCTTATGGAGGACAGGTGATTAATGGAGTTTTGCCTGATGTCCAACTAACAGTAGGTCCAGTAGGTCCCCAACCATATCATGTGGTCTTCTCCCCGTTCCAGAATGTATAATTGGGGTAGATAAACTTAGAAATTGTCAGCGTTCTCACATTGGTTCCCTGACCTGTGGAGTGGGGGCTATAATGGTTGGAAAGACTAAATAGAAGCCTTTAGAGTTGCCTCTGGCAAAGAAAATAGTGAATCAAGAACAGTATCATATTCCTGTAGGAATTGCTGAAATTACTGCCACTATCAAGGACTTAAAAGATGCAGGAGTGGTGGTTCCCACCACATCTCCCTTTAACATTCCTATCAGGCCAGTGTGGAAGACAGGTGGATCATGGAGAATAACAGTTGACTATCAAAAACTAAATCAGGTAGTAACTCCAATGGAAGAAGCTGTACCAGACATAGTTTCATTACCTGAGCAAATTAACACATCTCCTGGCACCTGGAATATGGCTATTGATCTGGCAAATGCCTTCTTCTAAGTACCCGTCCATAAGGACCACCAGAAGCAATTTGCTTTNAGTTGGCAAGGCCAGCAGTATACCTTCACAGTTTTGCATCAAGGATATATTAACTCTCCTGTCCTGTGTCATAACTTAGAAGGGATCTTGATCATTTGTCTCTTCCACAAAATATCACAATTTATACTATATTGATGACATTATGCTGATTGGACCAAGTATGCAGGAAGTAGTAACCACTTTGGATTCATTGGTAACACATATGTATATCAGAGGATGGGAAATAAATGCACCCAAAATTCAAGGACCATCTACCTCAGTGAAATTCTTAGGAGTACAGTGGTGTGGGGCATGCAGAGATATTCTGTCTAAGGAGATAGATAAGTTATTGCACCTGACCCCTCCTACAACCAAAAAAGAAGCACAACATTTAGTGGGTCTATTTGGATTCTGGAGACAACACATCTCTCACTAGGGTATGTTACTTAGGCCTATTTACCAAGTGACTCAGAAACTTGCTAGCTTTGTGTGGGACGTAGAACAGGAGAAGGCTCTTCAACAAGTCCAATCTGCTGTGCAGGCTGCTCTACCACTTGGACCCTATGATCCAGCAGACCTGATGGTACTTGAGGTGTCAATGTCAGATAGAGAAGCTGTTTGGAGCCTCTGGTAGGAGAAGGAGAATCACAGAAGAGACCTTTAGTATTTTGGAGCAAAGCTCTACTACCATCATCTGCAGACAACTATTTCCCCTTTGAAAACCAGCTTCTGGCCTGTTATTGGGCCTTAGTGAAAACTGAACATTTGACAATAGGGCACCAAGTTAGTATGCAACCTAAACCCTTCAAGTCATAAAGTAGGACATGCACAGCAATAGTCTATTATCAAATGGACATGGTACATATGTGATCAGGCCAGAGCAGGTCCTGAAGGCACAAGAAAGTTACATGAAGAAGTTGCTCAAATGCCTATGGTTTCTACTCCTGTTACAATGCCATCTGCTGCCAAGCATGCACCTATAGCTTCATGGGGTATTCCCTATGATCTGCTAACTGAAGAAGAGAAGAGTAGGACCTGGTTAATGATGGCTCTGAATGTTATGCAGGCACCACCCAGAAATAGAAAGCTGCAGCATTTTAACCTTTTTCCAGGACAACCCTGAAGAACTCAGGTGAAGGAAAAATCTTAACAGTGGGCATAACTTCGGGCAGTACACATGGTATTACAGTTTGTTTGGAAGGAGAAATGGCCAGATGTACAATATTTCATTAACTCATGGGCTGTAGCCAATGGATTGGCTGGATGATCAGGGACTTGAAAAGATCACAATTGGAAAATTGGTGAGAAAGACATCTGGGGAAGAAGTATGTGGACAGATCTCTCCAAATGGGCAAAAGTTGTAAAGATATTTGTGTCCCATGTAAATGCTCACCAAAAAGGGACTTCAGCTGAGGAGGCAATCAATAATCAAGTGGATAAAGTGACCTGTTCTTTGGACAGTCAGCCTGTTTCCTCAGCAATCCCTGTCATTGCTTAATGGTCACATAAACAAAGTGTCCATGGAAGTCAAGATGGAGGTTATGCTTTGGCTCAGCAACACAGACTTCCACTCACCAAGGATGACCTGGCTACAGCTACTGCTGAATGCCAGATCTGCCAACTGCAGAAACCAAAACTGAGCCCCAGATATTTCACAATTCATCAAAGTTACGAGCCTGGCTATGAATTCCAGAAGGTTAAGACAAGGAGATCTCCAAGTTCCAGGTTATTTTGGATTAAAGGTGTGGGGGCACACACATTTAATATGGGATACATCTTCTGCTGGAGACATTGGAAGAAAGAAGATTCTCTCTCCTTTGTGTGCTCACTGTGTGGGACTGAGCAACTGCTAGATCCTTGGACTTCCATTCACAGCTGCTGCTGATCATTGTTCGGAGTTGGACTGCAAACTGTAAGTCGTTAACTAATTCCTTTACTATATAGAGACTACCCATAAATTCTGTGACTCTAGAGAACTCTGACTAAGGCATTGATGAGTTTATTTAGTGTTGCTCATATGTACTTGTGTTTGGGACTGACCATTTGGAATTGGACAACTTATTAGGACAATTTATCCTTGCAGAATACTGAATGTCACTTTCACAGGTATTAATTGATTTGCATCTAAATGTGTGGCCTTGGAATATTTCTCAGTTCACAAACATGCCAATTATCTGAGCTTTTCAATTGGTGCCATTATACGAGTATCTTTTAAGTGACCATATCTTTATATTTTCATGAATGCTGCTTCACTATTTTATATAGAACAAACTATCTCATAGAAAGTGTTCTGATTTTTCTGGCTGTTAAAATATCTACAACTCTTCTTCCACTATCTTCCTGGAATCTTAGATAAAGGGATTATGTTGTAGATATACCAAATGAGGTGGGGAAATACATGCTGAATTGTTCTCTGCTTTTTGAACAGTTGTGAATTTCTGTAATTGTCTCCTAGTCTTATAGCTAAAGGACTTCATATCCCTACAGGTATGCTTCCAATCCATCTCAATTCACAATAGCTAGCACAGATGATTAACCTAAATGTCCAACAGAAGAGTTGATAAGGACCATCCAAAAACTGCCCCATCCATAGTCAGCCACCAAACGCAGACACTATTGCATATGCCAGCAAGATTTTGCTGAAAGGACCCTGATATAGCTGCCTCTTGTGAGGCTATGCCAGTGCCTGTCAAACACAGAAGTGGATGCTCACAGTCAGCTATTGGATGGAACACAGAGCCCCCAAAGGAGGAGCTAGAGAAGTGACCCAAGGATCTGAAGGGGTCTGCAACCTTATAGGTGGAACAACAATATTAACTAACCAGCACCTCCAGAGCTCATGTCTCTAGCTGCACATGTAGCAGAAGATGGTCTAGTTAGCCATCATTGGAATGAGAGGCCCCTTGGCCTTGCAAGCTTTATATGCCCCAGTACAGGGGAGCACCAGGCCAAGAAGGGGGAGTGGGTGGTAGGGGAGCAGGAGGGGGGTATAGGGGACCTTAGGGATAGCATTTGAAATGTAGATGCAGTAAATACCTAATAAAAATTGGAAAAAAAGAAAAAAAGAGTTGATAATGAAAAACCACAAATATAATGGAATGTTACTCAGTTCAACAAACCTAAAATTTATAAATAAGTGTATGGAACTAGAAAAACACTCTGGGTGAGGTAACTTTGCTCTGTATAAATGGAGAATGACTAGAAGCCCGAAAGGGGCTTTTGTAGTAGGCCTACATTAATAGAGGGGAGATAGTAGACAACTGGTAAGATGAAAGAGGAGGGATAGAATATTGGGGGTAGAAAGTCGTAATATACCTGGATATCCAAGTTAGTTTTAACTATCAACTTGGCAAGGCATATAGTCACATGAAAATGAAGTCTTAATTGAAGGGATGATTTATTGATATATTTATAGCTGGACAGAACCTTTTCATTTTCTTGATATCTTACTTGTCAATTTGTAGCCTCCCCCAGCCTTGAGCATGGTGACTCACACTTGTTCTACCACTGTGAACAAGACCACCTAAGGTGGACTCTTCCAACCTAGATAGGTCTACTGTTCTGCCACCTAGGCCTCTTTCTCCAAGATGCCACTACCTACTGAGAGGCTGAACCTATTCTCCCAGCATTATCCTGATGAAAAGAGATCCTGGCTTGGTAAGGGACAGGATTCTCCCCTTTATAAGCTCAGACTCTTAAGTAAACGTTGGGCCTTGATCAGTATCTCTCTCTTGGCCTCATTATTTCTCTCGCCATTTTCTCCCATGCAGCCCTCTCCTCCCTTTCAGGAACCTGGTTTGCATAGCTGCAGGCAGCTACATCAATTGATTGCCTTAATAGGACAAATGGAATCTTATTCAGAATGTCCTTTTTTACCTACTTATTTTCTAAAGTAATACCTATGTTTTAAAGTATCCAAGGGGCTGAAGGGGCTTGCAGCCCCATTGGAGGAACAACAACATGAAATAACCAGTACCTCCAGAGCTACCCTGGACTAAAACACAAACCAAAGAAAACGCATGGAAAACAAATGGCTCCAGCTTCATATGTAGCAGAGGATGGCCTGGTTGGTCATCAATGGGAGGAGAGTCCCTTGGTCCTGTGAAGGTTCTATGCCCCAGTATAGGGAAATGCCAGGGCCGGGAAGCAGGAATGGGTGGGTTGGGGAGCAGGGCAATGGGGAAGGTGATAGGGGATTTCTGGAGGGGAAACTAGGAAAGGAGATAACATTTGAAATGTAAATAAAGAAAATATCCAATAAAAAATAAGAAAACAATTTTAGCATTTAAGATTTCAAATACAGATTCTAGACCTACTACAGTCAAGTTTTTTGCAAAATGATTTATATATATATAAATTGTGCCAGATTATATAAATGAAACATATAATATAAACTCTGTATTTACGTGTATGAATTAGAAATATATGTTTAAATGTATTTATTTGTATGTTGACATTCTGTTTACCTAGTAACACAAGCTATACCACTCCTCGATATTGGCCCAAGGAATTTAATATCTTACTCCACAGACATTTGCTCTGTAATTTCCATTCTCACTCTATTTATAATATCTAATTAATGGAAACAAGCTCAATGTTCTTTACCAGGTAAACGGTTAATGAACATATAGCAACATATATATTGTGATACTATTTAGATATATAGGAAAATAAAATCAAGAAATTTGCTAATAAACTGATAGAAATAGAAAAGATTATATTGCGCTAGCCAGTTCAGACCCAGAAAGCAAATGACATACTTTCTCTCTCATCTTTAGATACTAACTTCAATGCTCTAGATGTGCCTGTATATCCTTTAGTGATAGTAGAAATCAAGGGAGCCAAAATGAGCAATGGGAGAAGTGAAAGTGGAACATCACAATACAGGAAGAAGAGTGGCTTTGATTGGAGTCATGGACGTGAATACAGAACGAGAGAGAGTTGGAGGAGGGACAAATAAGACAAAGAGTACTTGGTAAACCTTCAAGGAATCATGCTATTATATATTTATATAAAAGTTTATATGATACATATGTGTGCCAAATATACACTTTAAGCCAACTAAGATATTCAGTGCTGGGTAAACTTGATCCATATTCTTATCTTTTAAAAAAACCATAATCTCCCATTCCCTTTCTCCAAAGGTCTTTGGTTAATATTATAATACAAAACACAGTTCAATTGTTGTAAATTTCCACCAAGTCTTAAAACTTAAAAACCTTGAAAATCCAAGTTATATTTAAAATTCCATAGTCTCCTGATTTTGTGATTCTGTAAAACCAATACCAAGTTCAATACTTTCCTATTCCAAAATGAGACAAGTGGGGCATATTCACAATCAGATTAAAGGAAAGCCAAAATCTAGCAGTGCAAATCCATATTCTATACCTCAGTATTCAATATTTAAGACACCATCTTTGTGTAGCTTGTATTTTCAAAATATGTGCATTGTTATTCTCCAGCTCTCTCATCTGCAGCATACACCTTGTCACATAGGCTTAGGTTGGCTCTATTTTATACCTGTTATGATTTCCTAACAGTCCATGGCCCTGGTACATCTGATACCATGGATTCTCTATTGCAATATATGTTACATCTTTACAAGTGATTTCTCTTTACAAGGTCTCTGTCCTGGCATGCAGCTTCACCTTCTTTCTATACCTTCGTCACCCTTATAATCTTGCACCTTTTAGGCCTTTAAAACCACCATCAATGAGATTCTCTTAAACCTTCTCAAATTTTTTTCTAGCTTGAAATGTAGCCTTTCCTCCTAGAGACCATAGCTTTTTGTCAAATGACCCTGAAGGAATAACTTCCTATTGTCCTAACAAAGCATTGAAAACTCACATCAATGATTCAAATTGCTTCTTAATTACAGTCAATGCTTCAGCTCCAGATGATCAGCATACCCAAATTCTTAGCTAAGCTGTCACACAAACAGCACCACTGTCAAGTCTTGTTTGAGTGTCTCTTTTCCCTCAAGCCAGGCTCCATTGTTTACATTTCTTTTGTGATTCTTCTCCTCCAACCTCCAAGTAGAATAGCCAATTAAGCTCCAAGTACTTCAGTATTTTCCATGTCAAGGTTCTAAAACTCTTTCTAATACTCCAATAAAATATTTGAAAAATAAAAAATACATGAAAATACATAGAAATATCCCACTCTTGATTCTAATTCCTGATTCTAATTTCTATTCTGATAAAAAAATCTCTTTAAACAAAAGAAATTCAGCAAAGTAAACCAAAGACCCAACAAAGAAGGAGAATTTCAGACCAATTTCACTTATGAATATTGCGGCAAAAACACTCCCTGACTTACTTGGGCAACAAAGGGAGGGCCATTGTCTGATCCAATTACCTTAGGAATGCCGAATCTTGGGAAGATTTCCTCTAATATCTTCTTTGCCACAACATTGATGGTCTCCTTCTTAGTGGGAAAGGCTTCAACCCACCCTGAAAAAGTGTCTATAAAAACTAATAAATATTTATTACCATATTTGGCTGGTTTAACTTCAGTAAAATCTACTTCCCAGTATGCCCTTGGCCTCTTAGCCACTTTCCAGGGGTGCTCTTGTGGTTTCCGACATTGGTGAGGGCTCAGGCCTTGCATTTATCAACAATATCTTGGGCAACATCAGACAATTTTATAGCATAGTAGTTTGATCTCTTAACAATTTCTTTGAGCTTCTTAGATCCCAGGTACATGAGCTGGGGTAAATTGGCTATATATTGTTGCCCTTCCTTGGTGGCCAAGATTGAGTGATCATCTTGGGTCCTTGCCACTCCATGGGGAGAATACCCTGATATCTCAAGTAGTTTGTTTATCAGTTCCTGATCTTCTGGAGTGTAGTTAAAGCCTGTGTTTCCGAGTTCATAATGGTTCTTAAGTTCCTTGTTTTTCTCTCTAGCCATGAAAATCATAGCTCCTTGGGCTGCCTGTTTGGCGGCTAGGTCAGCCATCTGATTTCCCTTTACTATGGCATCTTAGCCTTTCTGGTGACCAGGGCAGTGTATGATGGCCAGTTTTTTTTTTTTTTTTTTTTTTCAAGTGTATGGCTTCTAGTAAGCTCAAGATTTCTTCTTTATTTTTAATATCTTTTCCAACAGATGTGAGTATCTCCCTCTGTTTATAAATTGCCCCATGTACGTGAGTGTTGGCAAAAGTGTACCTGCTGTCCTTGCAGATATTGATATTCTTTCCTTTCGCCAGTCACAAGGCTTGGGTGAGTGCGATCAGCTCTGCTTTTTGGGCTGACATCCCTTCAAGCAAGCTGCTGGCCCAGATGGTTTGTTTCCTATTGACCACTGCTGCCCCCGCTTTTTGCTTACCTTCAACCATGAAGCTGCTATCATTCCTATACCAATTGAGGCACCCTGGACATGGCTGGTGAGTGAGGTCTTTCCTGGTTCCAGTTTCTTCTGCCAGGATGTCCAGACACTGGTGACTGGTAGGGAGTCATTGGCTTCCGGATAGCAAGGTGGCAGGATTCAGGATAGCAGGGGGCAAACTGCACCCTTTCAGTTAGTAAGAGGCTCTGATAATGGGCCTTGTGGGCATTAGTCATCCAGCAGTGAGGTGGTTGTCTGATGATGCTTTTCAGGGTGTGGGGGGCTACTATTATAGTTCGTTGACTCAGAGTCAGTTTGTCAGCATCTTTGAGAAGTAATGGCAGAGCAGTGATGGCTTTTAGGCAAGATGGCCATCTGCTGGCTACTGGATCTAGTTTCTTTGACAAGTAGGCCACAGGTCATTTCCATGACCCCAAGGCTTAGGTTAGGACCCCTCGCACTGTTCCTGCTTTTTCATCTACATAAAGAGTGAAGGGCTTGGTCAGGTCCAGCAGGGCTAAGGCTGGTGCACTGAGTAAGACCTTTTTGATCTCTTCAAAGGTCCTCTGATGATCAGAGGTCCATGAGAAAGTCCCAGTCTCTTTAGAGAGGGGGTAGAGTAGGGCTGCCAGCATGGCAAAGCTTGGGATCCAGAGCCTACAAAACCCAGCAGTGCCCAGGAACTCTCTTACCTGCTTCAGGGTTGTTGGGGTAGGGATTTGAGTCACAGTCTTTTTTCGAGCTTCTGCCAGCCAGTGCTTTCCTCCCCTGAGAGTGTAACCCAAATACATTGTTTCTGTCTGGCAAATCTGGGATTTCTTTGTGGATGGCCTGTACCCTAATTCACCTAATTCTGCCAATAATCTCTCAGTCCCCAGTCTGCACTCTTGCTCGGTGGTGGCAGCAAAAAGTAAATAATCAACATACTGGATGAGAGAAATTTGTGGGTTTTATGACCTGAATGGTGCGAAGTTTTGATGGATGGCCTCATCGAAGAGGGGAGGAGAGTTTTTGAATCTTTGGGGCAAAAGCGTCCAAGTTAGCTGTCCAGCCTGTCCCAAATCTGGGTCTCTCCACTCAAAAGCAAAGGTTACCTGGCTTATAATATGTAGTTTCAGGCAAAAGAATGTGTCCTTCAAGTCCAGAACCGTGTTCCATCATCTGTCAGGCGGGGGAGAGAACTGGGCAGGTTGTAAGGGTTAGGAACAGTAGGATGAATATCTTGTACTCTTTTGTTAACTTCTCTTAGGTCTTGCACTGGCTGATAATCATTAGTGCCTGGTTTTTTTAACTGGCAGCAATGGAGTGTTCCAGGGTGACTGGCAGGGGACCAGAACACCCAGTTCCAAGAGTCTTTAAATGTGAAGCCTGATGCCCTCTCAGGCCTCCTTGCTCATGAGGTATTGTCGTACCCGATAGGAGTCGCACCAGTTTTAGTGTCATGATGATGGAATGCATCCTTTTTGCTTCTCCCATGCCCCCAGTCTCTGCCCAAACTTGGGGATATCTTCTCAATGGGGCTGGAGGCTCATAATCTATATTCTTCTAATTTTAGAGCTAAAATTATAGTGGTGGGGGTTTGTCTGGGGTCCACTGGTGGGGGGCCGTAAGTATGTAGAAGCAACACAGTAATTGAATCTGGTCCTTCTGGGCTCTGGTCGTCGGTTTCAGGTTCTGGCAGCAGATCACTCTGCTACTCCTCCAATGGCACCCTGTTGAGGGATCTGAGGAGTGTCAGTTGGGGATATGGGAGTGATGTGTTAAACCATTCTAGAGGCTCCTTGATCTTGGGGTAGAGCTTAGGAGGAGACTAGGGTTGCGGTTCAGGCTCTGCAGTTTTTGTCTTAGTTTTTTCTTCTGAGTCACAGAGAGCTAGGACTCGGGAGCCTGGCTTATTTTTCTGAATCTAAGGTTTCAACCAGGATGGTGAGGGGCATTCTGTGCTAAGTTTTCCCAGACAAAAATGTAGGGTGCTTGGTCAGGATGAGACCCAGGTTTCTTCTGCAAAACAATATCTTTAATAGCAAAAATTACAATCAAATCAAGTGTGCCCTCCGGAGGCCAACCAACATCAAAAGTTGGCCATTCAGAAGAGCAGAAAGTTCTCCAGGGTCCCTTTTTGACATCTACACATAGATTGTGAGCCCTAGTCTTAATTTCAGTCCAATGGTCAAGAGTCAGTCCAAGACGGGTACTAATGATTTGTTTCATCGTGCGAGTCATGTACAGGGAGACAAACGAAACCCATAAAAAGACTACAAAGATCAAGAACAGGATCCACTTAATGTGGGACTTTCAACACTGAGAAACAGAATCAGACAGCCAAGTGGGAACAAAATCTCTCCTTTCCAGCAGGGATTCAGGTTCCAACTCAGCCCCTAGATGGGAAATCTCCAGGTGTCCCTGCAGCTCTCTCAGACCTCCTGGGAGGTCTCCCAGGGTGGCAGTTGTTGATTCCTGGACACAGCTGTTGATAACCCTCCCTTCTATCCTAGACAAGGAGTTCATTGCTCTCATGAGCATGGACGATTGCAAACCAAAAGTACCAAATTCAGACATAGCCAGCAGACAAAGACATAGACAAAGGCATTATCTTACTTCCAACAGGGGTCTCTGAGAATTGGGGTGGTTGCAAAATCCCGGACAAGCCCCCAACTGAAAGAACCCCATTCTGGGGAGACACTTGCTCAAGTTGCAGGATGAGCTGATGTCTCAATAACTTGAGAGAATCTGTTCTTGATGCAATATCACAAGAGGTTTATTCGGGAATCAGCATGCTGAGGTCGAGCTCATAACCCAAACAGGGAATGAGGAGATCGACCCTCAGCAGTTGCAGTTGAGGGGTTTTAAAGGAAAAAAAAACACAAAGAAAGGGGAGGATAAGACCACAAAGAATAGGTAAGCTGAGTAAACATCATAAGAATGGGGATGATAGATCACAGCCCATCTCTTATCGAAGGGTTACAGGCTATCTTTGGCAAACATTCCTGGTCCCTTACACAATGAGTCAGGTGCCAGGGTGGGTCAAGATTGTGATGAGTCAGTTTCAGAGGTCATTGATTTCTCAGGCTGAAGGCAAAAAACAAAGAACTCCATGCCGGGCTTTGTTTCTAGGGGTCTAAGAAACACAGTGATTTGGGGTCTTACAAAGGCTCACACCTAAGCATAATAAAAGCAATATACAACAAACCAACAGTTCCTATCAAATTAAATGGAGAGATACTTGAAGCTATCCCCCTAAAAGCAGGGACAAGAAAAGGCTGACCACACTCCCTTATTTATTCAATATAGTACTTGGAGTTCTAGCTAGAGCAAAAAGACAACAAGAGGAGATAAAGTAGATACAAATTGGCAAAGAAGTCAGGGTATAACTATTTGCAGATGATATGATAGTATACATAATTGACCCCAAAATCCTACCAGAAAATTTCTACAGCAGATAAATAACTTTAGCAAATTGACTGGATATAAAATTAAATCAGTAGCCTTCTTTAATACAAATGATAAACTGGTTGAGGAAGAAAAGAGTGAAAGAACACCCTTCACAATAGTCACAAGTAATGCATAACATCTTGGGATGACTCAAACTAAATATGATGAAAGGTCTTTATTAAAAGAACTTCAAGTCTCTCAAGAAAGAAACTGTAGATAACCTCAGAAAATGAAGAGATCCATCATGTTCATGGATGGTAGGATTAACATAGTGGAAATGGCTATTTTACTAAAAGTAATCTGTAGATTCATTACAATACCTATCAAAATTCCAATAATTTTTATAGACCTTGAAAAAGAAATTCTCAATTTCATATGGAAAACTAAAAAACCCAGGATAGTGAAATCAATTTTCACCACAAAAGAACTCCTGGGAGAATCACCATCCATGACTTCAAGCTGTACTACAGAGCCATAGTGATAAAAAAGTGCATGGAATTAGTACAGAGATAGAAAGGTAGGTCAATGGAATAGAATTGAAAATTTCAAAGGTCACTTGGCTGGTGCTGGTTCAACTGGCTATCTGCATGTAGGAGAATACAAATAGATCCATTCTTATCTTCCTGTACATAGCTCAGGTCCAAGTGGATCAAGGACCCCCCAAATAAATCCAGATATTATGAATCTAATAGAATACAAAATGGGAAAATGCCTTGAACAGATCTTCACAGGAGAAAGTTTCCTAAACAGAACACCAATGACTCAGGCTTTAGATTGATTAGCTATTGACAAGTGGGACCTCATAAAATTGAAAAGCTTCTGTAAGGCAAGGGGCTCTTTTGCTAGGACAAAACAAAATCCTACAGATTGAGAAAAGATCTTTAACAATCCTACATCTGATAGAGGGATACTATCCAAAGTATACAAAGAACTCATGAAGGTAAGACTCTAGAGAACCAAATAAGCCAATTTTAACAAATGGGGTACAAAGTTAAACAAAGAATTTTCAACTGAGGAATCTTGAATATCATGGAAGCACCTAAAGAAATAGTCAACATCCTTAGTAAAAGCAAACTGAAATGACCTTGAGATTCCCCATCATACCAGTCAGAATGGCTAAGATCAAAAACTCAGGAGACAAACTCGGAAGCTATTGTGGATGTCCAGAAGTGCTTGTTGAATGCAACCTGGTATGGCTGTTTCCTGCCAGATCCTGACAAAGACACAGCTGGATATTTGCAGCCAACCATTGGATTGAGTGTGGAGGAGTTGGAAAAGGGAATGAAGGAGCTGAGGGTATTTGCAGCCCCGTGGAGGGAACATTAGTGTCAACTGGCCAGAGTACCCAGAACTTTCAGGGACATTACCACCAACCAAGCTGTACACATGTGTTAGAGGATGGCCTTGTTGGTGTCAGTGGGAGGAGAGACCCTTGGGCCTGAGGGTGTTTGATGTCCCAGCATAGGGGAATGTCAGGCTAGGAACATAGGAGGAGGTGGGTGGGGGAGCACCATCATAGAGGCAAGGAGAGGAAGATGGAATAGGGTGTTTCCTAAGGGAAGACCTATAAAGGGGGAAACATTTGAAATGTAAATAAAGAAAATATGCAATAAAAAAGTAGCAAACAAGCAAAGAACAACAACAATAACATCAACAACAACAAAACCTCAGGTGACAGCAAATGCTGGCAAGGATGTGGAAAAAGGAGGAATACTCTATAATTTCTGGTGGGATTGCAAGCTGTTAAAACCACTTTGGAAATTAATCTGGCAGTTCCTCAGAAAATTGCAAATAGTTCTACCTGAAAACCCAGCTGAAGACCCAGCTATACCACTACTGGGTATATACCCAACAGATGCTCCAACATATAACAAGGACACATGCTCCACTATGTTTATAGTAGCTTTATTATAATAGCCAGAAGCTGAAAACAACTCAGATATCCATCAACAGAAGAATGGATACAGAAGTTGTGGTACATCTACACAGTGGGTACACCTCAACTATTAAAAACAATGACTTCATGAAATATGCAGGTAAATGGACAGAACTAGAAAATAAGACCCTCAGTGAAGTAACCCAGACACAAAAGGACTTACCTGGTGTGTACTTACTGTTGAGCCCAAAAGCTCAGAGTTCAAAGGATATATCACATACGAAGATTAACAAGAAGGAAGACCACCCCGCCTAGGGATCCGTCCTGTCTACAGACACCAAACTCTGACATTGATGCTGATTCCAAAAAGTCCTTGCTGACAAGAGCCTCATGTAACTGTCCTTTGGGAGGCTCTGCCAGCTCCTGACTAATATAATGCAGGTAATCAACCAACCATCTGTGTAAGCCTGGAGATCCTAATGGAAGAATTAGGGGAAGAAATGAATGAACTGAAGGGGATTGCAAGCCCAAAGGAAGAACAACAACATCAACTAACCAGACACCCCGCATATCTCCCAGGGATTAAACTACCAACCGAAGAGTATACATGTTTTGGTCCATGGCTATAGATACATATGTAGTAGAGGAGTGCCTTATCTGTTGCCAATGGGAGGAGAGGACAATGGGAGGGGAGGGCTTATGCCCCAGCATAGGAGGATGCTAGAGTGGTAAGGCTAAAGTGTGTGGGTGAGTGGAGGAGCATCCTCATAGAGGAAAAGGGGAAGAAGGCTGGGATGGGGGATTGGTGGAGAGGAGGCCAGGAAGGGGAACAACATTTGAAATGTAAATAAGTAAAATAACCCAAAATAAAAGATCTTTGAGTACCAACCAAACTTACTAGGATCTTCCCTTGGTAAGTATATATAAGTAGTAAGGATGTCTGAAAGACAGGGCTAGACACATTGAGCTATATGTTTCCTAGAAAAGGCTCAGATCAACCAAACTACCCAGAAAAGGTATTCCCCAGGCTGTTGGGCAGATTGAGCAGTATACTCTAGTTTTTCAGCTTTCATGCTTTGGTACTATAATTGTCTTTGAATCATTTCTGTTCCTGCAAACAGCATCTCAACCATACTTCTCTAGCTATTACAAACCAAACCTATTGCTTTACCAGAGGAACTCTGGCAACAATTGTTCTTTGATCTGTCCTTGGTACAACCTGGTGAGTAGATGTTTGTTCATATTTCCCCACAGACAGTCTCACATGACAATTTTATACATGCATGAAATTATAAAGGACAAATTTAATTTATACATCAGTGCTAGAGTGAGGGTAGTACAACAGAGAAAAAGAGTTTTAGTTAGGTAAGGGCCAGGTTTGGGAGTCAAAAAAATTACACATTTTGTAACACTATTTTTTTCTGAATATGGCTGATTTTATTAAGAAAAAACAAACTTCATTATGGCAAATCTTGCTTTTCTTTGTTGTCTATATGGTATCTTTTTTTTTTTAAAGACACAAAAGAAAAGCAATCATTTGTATTCTTCCAGAGAATTTTATACAAAGCTTTCAAACAAAGTTTTTGAACCCCTTGTCTGAATGGGTGATCTGTTTATTCAGTCAGCACTTTCATAAAACAATGTGCCTGAGCAGCTTTATTCAGCTTCATGCCCGGAACCTTATCTCCTTCAATACTTGAAATCTCTCCTAGTTAGTCTTGTCAAATGAAAACCATATGCTAAAGTGAAACCCCCTCAACTATCACTCAGTAGATAGTCTAGGAACCAGTGGATAAATCTATTTGTATTCTAGGGTGAAGAAATTTTCTCCTCCCCTGTGTCTCTAACATGCCTCACACTGAGTTCTTAGTGCTCTGTAGATTCATCTAGAGGACAGGATGTATAGAATTTCTTTCTAAGATCAAATCAAGTTTTCTGTTAGGAGAACCTTCCTAATTTGAGACAAAACTCAGTTTATATTTTCACAGATGTCTAACAAGCTCTGTGTATGGTCTTGGATTATGGGCAAGAAAAATCAATAGCTTTCTGTCTCAAAGGTACTGATATAGATTATGAATCACAGCCAGGAAGTTATCAGTGATTTCAAAGCACAGTGTGAGCAAAGCACAGCTTGGCTCGAGATAGTAATAAAAATACAACTTTCTTATATCCTGCATGATGCATCAAGACAGACATCCAAAGAATGTCCCCCATCACTATCAGTTTTCACTTCCTTCTGTTCCTGACTCTGTTTACTTATACAGAGACCAAAGGTTTGGCAGGGATGGATCAAGTTTACCCAAACCACCATTTGTGATTATAATACAAATAGTCTCCTGAGTCAATGAGGGAAGCACAAAACATACATAACTCTGCATTCAAAACACATTTCAGGGTTTTTCAGTTCACCTGCCATCATTGATGGATAATGAATCCAGCTGACACTCAGAGAGAATACAAGTGATTCAGCTAGAGAAGCTCATGATGATATTTGTGGCAAGAGTAGAGCCTTCTTGTGAATCCTGTTCACTTAAGCTACTCTATCAAAACAGTCACTTGATATACGTTTCTTGAATAAAGACATTCTATTATTCTCAGTTACCTGTACTTCCTGGTTTTTTTTGTCAATAACAAAAGATAGAGTCATGAGAGGGGAAGGAGCCTAAATTGAGGAAATAACTCCATAAAATTCTGCTGTAAAGCACCTTTCAATTAGTTATCAATGGGAGAGGAACCAGCACACATTCCCTGGTCTTGAGTCCTGTAAGAAAGCAGGGTGAGCAAAGCATGGGTAATAAGTCGGTATGTATTACTCCTCTATGGCCTCTGTCTCAGGTTGGCCTCCAGGTTCCAGCCCTGCTTGAGGTCCTGTCCTGATTTCCTCTAATGATAAACTTTAATCTTATAGAGTGAGCCAAATAAACTCTTCCTTCCCTAGTGTTTTTGTCATGGTGTTTCACATAGCACTAGAAATTAAACAGATAGCTGGGCGTGGTGGCGCATGCCTTTAATCCCAGCACTTGGGAGGCAGAGGCAGGCAAATTTCTGAGTTCAAGGCCAGC
>NC_034593.1:1182443-1187144 GCF_900095145.1 Mus pahari | reverse complement strand
AAGAAAGAAAGAAAGAAAGAAAGAAAGAAAGGAAAGAAAGAAAGAAAGAAAGAAAGAAAGAAAGAAAGAAAGAAAGAAAGAAAGAAAGAAAGAAGAAAGAAAAAGAAATTAAACATAGGTTAGCCAGAGTGAGAGAAAGTGAGTACAAAGAATTAGCAACTGGTGCAGAGATCTAGAAAAACCTTCCTCATAGGGAAGACTTTGTAAAGAAAGCATGTTATAGATGCCTCATCCACAAATGGGCATAAATGATGTGATCTCTTGAGATTTGACATTACTTTCCACTTTATCCCATATGATTCACAAGACCACCTGTGATGTGCTTTCTCTTTTGGGATGCTTGAGAGACATAAGTCAGATGCTGAAGACTGAAATAACTCTTGGGAAAAACTGGTCCAGCAAGAGTTTCCTCTTCAGCAAACGTTGTAAGTTGCTCTATCAAATGTTTTAATTAATAGAAGAAATTAAAATCCATATATACACATGCATATATACATAATTACAAGGACACACAAAATAGAATTGGATAAATTTGAAAAAGAAACAAACCAATAAACACATGCAGATGTCAGGATTAAGTGTTTGGACATGAAGTTTAGCACGTTTCTTTATCTTTACATATCTCAGAAGATCGACAAAAGTTGCCAAGTGGGCATTTTCTTTTTATAACTTTCTTACCTGGAATCTAGATAAGGTTAAAGATGTCACCATTTTACATGCTATCAGGTCTTATCATTCCCTCTATCATTCATTTCCCTCTATATATTTCTCAGCAAAAGCCATCTGTGAGTTTATAGCTACATTTTATATCATGCTCATATTTAAGCTTTTTACTCACATGATCTTGTCATGTCTACAGTGAAGAAGATTTAATTTTTTGTTCCTGTAAATGTCCACTTTATGATTAATTTCATGTGTAAACTTGACTGGATCATGGGGTGGGGTTCCCTTTTCAAACCTTATGATGTGTATGTGTGTGTGTG
The DNA here is from genome assembly GCF_900095145.1 of Mus pahari. NCBI lineage: Eukaryota > Metazoa > Chordata > Mammalia > Rodentia > Muridae > Mus > Mus pahari. The sequence continues at coordinate 1,186,161 of NC_034593.1, read as the reverse complement.
TGTGTGTGTGTATGTGTGTTTGCATGTGTGTGTATATCCAGATGATATTATTATGGAAATTGATGCATACAGTTGTCTGCTTTTCCAGTTGTCTGCTTTTCCTAGTGTGGCTGAACATAATCCAGTTGTTGTAGAATCTGAATAGTACAACATATGTAGTAAGCAAAATAATGCCACATTTTGCATCTGTCCTATTTCATACAGCAAATAGAAGTCATTTTCACATGGTGAGTTCTATTATAAATCCCATTTTAAATTAAAAGATGAAGTAAATTTGCCTATGCAGAAGATTTAAAGTATGGAGTTATTTTATGTATGTTAAAAATATGAAGACAAATAATTTTTATGAAGCTAGTGGCTTGAAATCGTACACTTAGGGAGGGTATTTTATTGTGTGAAATTTTTCATGCAATTTATAAAATCTGGGAAGTCATACTCTTTTAGATTTCTAATGTTTTTTTCCACATTAACTATTCTCCTTTCTTATTTTTTCTGTCTACCCATTCCTTTTCAAATATCAACAGTGCCTTTTATTTATTGTAATTTAGATGTCAATTAGTGCCAAATTTATAAAAATCTTTTTCTTCCATGTTGGCATACATCTTAAAAGCAACATTTTGATTTACACACACATACATACGAGAGAGAGAGAGAGAGAGAGAGAGATTTTAGTTTCTAATATTTCTTTTATTACAAAGGAATCCTGACTAAAATCAAATGCATCATCCAGGTCTCTGTTGATGTCATGACTAGTATTCATTTCTTCTCACATATTAATGTCACTTTCTGATTCCAACTGTTCAAAATCTTAATAGAAATGAATTTCTTTTCTTCTATTTTCCTTTTTTGATTAATAACATTCCTTAGTTTTCATTGTTGTATGGTCTTAGGGATGTTCTTAGATTAGTTCTAAATTTAGTTTATGCAAGTGGGAATGGGAGCAGGGTGGGGAGAGGGTACTGGGGACATTCTGGATAGCATTTGAAATGTAAATGAAGAAAATATCAATTAAAATAATTTTAAAAAAAGAAAAAAAAGAATTTAGTCATTATAAATAAAGGGCCAGAAAAATAATTCACCTGTTTTTCTTAATGTTTTTAACACTAGGCTAGTCCCAGAGAATTAATTGTCAAATGATTATGCAATTTTAAGATCACAGGATACAAATACAAATAAATTATGATGGTTATAAGATTCATAGCACACTGTTTCTTCTTATTGGTAGATTACATTCTTTTATTTTTAACTGCATATCTTAAAATAGTCTACAATATTATATGAAGTACAAATATTATGTAAGTGAATAACAACCTTCGCATTTTTCAGTTCCTGTTCTGAACCTTTCAAAAATCCATGCTGAATACTACATGCCTAGAAGATTTTATTTTTTTTCTGATATATGAATTGTGAAAGTATCTATCTATGTACAGGCACAACCAATTTTAAATATCCACACATTTTCCTAAAGTACCAAGGTTTCCATGGCAACGAAGCCACTGAAATGTAAAGGGCTCACATAGTTAGGATATTGCCTATCATTCTCCCTTCTAGGTTAATTTAAATAGCTTCAATTTTCTTTGTCCATGGAAAATAATCTTCATTGGTTGGTGAGGCAAAGGTGAATATGAAAGACATTAGGGAGCAGGCCTGCATCACATTCTAGTATGTGAGGGCACATTATTACTTTCAGTATTCCCTGATTTGTAGAGTGACATTTTCATGTACCAAATTATAGTATAAAGAAAAGTAAATGATAAATACATCAGAATAATTTTAGATAGAACAAGATAAAATATCTGGAAATATCATTTCACAATAGAGGAAGTGATTATCATGAAAAGGTGTCTATGTAACTTCCTTTCAATTTGCCAGGAATGGCATGCTTAGAATGAGGCCAGGTTTTAGGCAAGGCACTGGAGGAAATTAAACAAATTGAGGTGGATGCTGAATATTCTATAAAATCTTCCTATTGCATGACATTTCAGATGTTGATTATGTGCTGAGAGAAATGTTGTAATATATAATTTGATAATTTTTTTCAGGCATTACAAATTTGTTTTTATTATTAAACTGTTTTTCACCAAAATTCCTCACAATATTTTAATGGGGAAATTATTAATTTTCATGTCAGCCAATGGATCACATGCCGTGTAAAATGTGTGTGTGTGTGTGTGTGTGTGTGTGTGTGTGTTAAATGTAGTGAACTCTCACATAGGAGGCATGTTTCTGGTAAAAAGCTCTTCTAAAATTATCCATGGTCAAAAAACTTGGCCCCTTCTGAAGGACAATCCATTGTCTACATTCCTATTTCCACACTCCTATAATTAGCCATCAGAACCCTTCAGACAATATAAATAAACTCTGTGTAAATAAAATTGTGATCCAGCTCAAGGGGTGGCTCCAAGTCCTGACACTAATACTGGTGTTATGGTGTGCTTTCAGACAGGATCCTAGCATTGTTGCCCTCTAAGAGGCTCAACAAACAGCTGAATGAGTCAGACACAGATACTTACACTCAACCACTGGAGACAAATCAGGGACCCCTTTGGTTGAATTAGGAAAAGGCTGAAAGAAGCTGAGGAGGAGATCAACCCCCAAGGAAGACCCACAGTCTCTATGAACCTGGACACCTGAGATCTCTGAGCCAAAACTGATCTACTAACCAGGAAGCATACACTAGCTGTTTAGAGGTCCCCAACACATATACAGCAGAGGACTACCTGGTCTAGTCTCAGTGAGAGAAGCTGCACCTATCAATTGAGAAACTGGAGGCCCCAGGGAATAGGGAGACCCAGTAGTGTGCATGGTGTGGAGATATCTACTTGGAGACAGGGGAAGTAGAATGGGATGAGGAACTGACAGCAGGATGACTGGAAGGGGGATAAAGACTGGATTGTAAAAAATGATTAAAGATAATTTTAAAAACAAAACAAATACCCCCAAAATAAACTAAAATCAAATAAACAAAACAAAAACAAAAGTTTCCCAGAAAGAGAAGCTCCTCAACATTTACAAGAATTTTAAGGAATCTCTAGCACCAAAACATCTCAAACTGTTTTACAGTAGAAGGAGAACAGGAGAAGGTGGCACCTCTGGATTTAGTCTCCAAAGGATCTCTCTCCATTTGGGTAATTCAGCTGAAGTCATCTCTGTTGAGGCCTGGGAGATGCTTGCTTTCATGGCATCTGGGGACTTTTTAGTGGCTACCCCAGTTCCCCATTTCCCATTGCTACACACCTCTGTTGAATATCTCCTCCATTTTCTTCAGCACCCAATTCTGCCCCTCCTTTTTGACTCTACTCCTATCTTCCTTCCAAGTCCCTCCCACCCTCTACTTACCATGATTATTCCCCCCTCCCAGCTAAGTAGGTTAAAACATCCACACTTTGGTCTTCCTTCTTCTTGAACGTCATATTGCCTGTAAGTTGTATTGTAGTCATTCTATTTTTGCAAATATCTACTTATCAATGAATATAAACCATGTGTGGTCTTTTGGGCCTGGTTTACCTCATGTCAGGTAGATGACTGATTTTTTTTTAATTATTTTATTAGATATTTTCTACATTTACATTTCAAATGCTATCCCGAATGTCCCCTATACCCTCCAGCACCCTGCAGCCCTGGCCACTCACTCCCATTTCTTGGCCCTGGCACCCCCCTATATGGAGCATATAAAGTTTGAAAGACCAAGGGGCCTCTCTTCCCAACGATGGCTGAC
>NC_034593.1:1171901-1182432 GCF_900095145.1 Mus pahari | reverse complement strand
GTCCCATAAGTTTGGGTATGTTGTGGCTTCATTTTCATTACACTCTAAAAAGTGTTTAATTTCTTTCTGTATTTCTTCCTTGACCATGGTATCGTTGAGTAGTATGTTGTTTAGTTTCCAAGTGAATTTTGGCTCTCAATTTTTTATGCTGTTTTTGAAGATCAGCCTCAGTCCATGGTGATCTGATAGGATGCATGGGGTAATTTCAGTATTTTTGAATCTCTCAAGGGCTGTTTCATGACTGATTATATGGTCAGTTTTGGAGGAGGTACAATGAGGTACTGAGAAGAAGGTATATCCTTTTGTTTTAGGATAAAATATTCTGTAGATATCTGTTAAATCCATTTGTTTCATAACTTCTCTTAGTGTCCATGTGTCTCTGTTTAGTTTCTGTTTCCAGGATCTGTCCATTGGTAAGAGTGGGGTATTGAAGTCTCCCACTATTATTGTGTGAGGTGAAATGCATGCTTTGAGTTTTGCTAAAGTCTCTTTAATGAGTGTAGTTGCCCTTATATTTGGAGTATAGATATTTAGAATTGAGAGTTCATCTTGGTAAATTTTTTTTCTTTGATGAGTATGAAGTGCACCTCCTTGTCTTTTTTGGGTTGTATGTCAATTTAATTAGATATTAGATTGGCTACTCCAGCTTGTTTCTTTGAACCAGTTGCTTGGAAAATCGTTTTCCAGCCTTTTACTCTGAGGTAGTGTCTGTCTTTGTCCCTGAGGTAGGTTTCCTGAAAGCAGCAAAATGTGGGGTCCTGTTTGTGTAGCCAGTCTGTTAGTTTATGGTTTTTTTTTTTTTAATTGGGGAATTGAGTCCATTGATGTTAAGAGAAATCAAAGAAAGGTAATTTTTTGTTCCTGACATTTTTGTTGTTAGAGTTGGGATTCTGTTCTTGTGACTGTCTTCTTGTGGTTATGTTGAGGGATTACTTTCTTCCTTTTTCTAGGGTGTAGTTTCTTAGTGTTGGTGTTTTCCCTTTATTATCCAATGAAGGGCTGGATTCATGGAAAGATATTATGTGGATTTAGTTTTGTCCTGAAATACCTTGGTTCCTCCATCTATGGTAATTGAGGGTTTTGTTGGGTATAGTAGCCAGAGCTGGCATTTGTGTTCTCTTAGTGTCTGTATAACATCTGTCCAGGATCTTCTGGGTTTCATCATCTCTGGTGAGAAATCTGGAGTAATTTTAATAGGCCTGCCTTTGTATGTTACTTGACCTTTTTCTCTTACTGCTTTTAATATTCTGTCTTTATTTAGTGTATTTGTTGTTCTGATTATTATTTGTTGGGAGGAATTTCTTTTCTGGTTGAGTCTATTTGGATTTCTGTAGGCTTCTTGTATGTTCATGGGCATCTNTTTCTTTATGTTTGGGAAGTTTTCTTCTATAATTTTGTTAAAGATATTTGCTGGCCTTTTAAGTTGAAAATCTTAATTCTCATCTACTCCTATTATCTGTAGGTTTGGTCTACTCATAGTGTCCTGGACTTCCTGGATGTTTTGAGTTAGGATCTCTTTGCATTTTACATTTTCTTTGATTGTTGTTTCCTCGTTCCCTATGGAATCTTCTACACCTGAGATTCTCTCTTCCATCTCTTGTATGTTGTTCTGATGCTCACATCTATGGTTCCTGATTTCTTTCCTCAAGTTTCTATCCCCAGAGTTGTCTCCCTTTGGGCGTTCTTTATTGTTTCTACTTCCATTTACAGATCCTGAATAGTTTTGTTCAATTCCATCCCCTGTTTGGTTGTGTTTCCTGTAATTCTTTAAGGGATTTTTGTGTTTCTTCCACCTTTTTAGCAGTGTTTTCCTGTAATTCTTTAAGGGATTTTGTGTTTCTTTTACCTGTTTAGTAGTGTTTGCCTGTAGTTCTTTATGGACTTCTACCTGTTTAGCAGTGGTCTCCTGTAATTCCTTGAGGGATTTTTGTGCTTCCTCTTTAAGGCTTCTTCCTGTTTAGCAGTGTTCTCCTTTTTGTCTTTGAGTGAGTTATTAATGTCCTTCAAATCTTTTACAACCATCATGAGATATGACTTTAAATCTACACCTTGCTTTTCGGATGTGTTGGTGTATCCAGAACTCTCTGTGCTGGTCTTACTGGGTTCTGATGGTGCCCAGTGTTCTTGGTTTCTGTTAGTAAGATTCTTACATTTTCTTTCACCATCTGGAAATCTCTGGTGTCATTGTTCAAGCTGTCTCTGGCTGGAGTTTTCTCCTCCAGTTATTCTGTTAGCCTCTGTCAGCACTCCTGGGAATCCAACTCTCCCCTGCTTCCCTGTGGTCAGAGCACTCTCTTCAGGCAAGCTCTCCTCTCTCAAGGCAGGTGTCCAGAAGTCTGGAGCTCCGATCCTCCTTCTGAGTCCTGGAGTCAGAGCCCTCCCTGTTGGCCAACTCTCCTCCCGTGATTCTGAGGACCTGTGGTGTGGAGAGTCCTCTGGAGTGTTCAACAGCCTCCACAGGGATTATGAAGAAAGATGGTGACGTGGCCCAGACTGGACTGGAACCCAGCCTCTGGATGGGCGGTGTACCTTTGTCCCTGTTCCTGCTGGCACAAGCCCCTTCTGGGGTCTCTGGAGTTGATATTGAGTTCCACTTACCTGTGATCCCGAGGACCTGTTGTGTGGAGAGTCCTCAGGAGTGCTCAGCTGTGTGTGCTGGGGTTCAGAAGAGAAATGGTGGGGGTTTTCCCAATCAGACCGTAACCCCACCTCTGGGTGGGCGGTATTCCTTTGTCGTGACTGATATTTTCTAGTTTCATTAATTTTCCTGAGAATTTCATTAAAACATTCTTTTTAATTGCTGATGGAGTAGTACTCCATTGTGTAAATTTACCTTATCTTCTCTATCCATTCCTCTCTTGAGGGACATCTGAGTTCTTTCCAGCTCTGGCTATTATAAATAAAGCTGCTATGAACAAAGTAGAGCATGTCTCCTTGTAATATGTTGGAGTGTCTTTCGGGTATATTTATAAAAGTGGTATAGCTTGGTTCTCATGTACTACTATGTCCAAATATCTGAGGGACTGTCAGACTGATTTCCAGAGTGGTTGTACTGGTTTGCCATCCTACCAGAAATGGTGGAGTAGTCCTCTTTCTTTGCATCCTTACCCATACCTGCTGTCATCTGAATTTTTGATCTTAGCCATTCTGACTTGTTTGAGTTGGAATATCAGGGTTGTTTTGATTTGCATTTCCATGATGACTAAGGATGTTGAACATTGCTTTAAGTGCTTCTTGGCCATTTGTGATTTCTTCTTCTTTTTTTTTTTTTTTTGATTTTTTGTTTGTTAGTTTGTTTTGTTTTGTTTTTTAAGACAGTGTTTCTCTTTGTAGCCCTGGATGTCCTGGAACTCACTTTGTAGACCAGGCTGTCCTGGAACTCAGAAATCTGCCTGCCTGTGCCTCCCAAGTGCTGGGATTAAAGGTGTGTGCCACCATGGCCCGGCCCATTTGTGATTTCTATGTTGAGAATCTTTTGTTTAGCTCTGTACCTCCCATTTTTAAATTGGATTATTTGTTTCTCTGGAATCTAATTTCTTGAGTTGTTTGTATATATTGGATATTAGCCCTCTATTGACTGTAGGATTGGTAAAGAACTTTTCTCAATCTGTAGGTTGCTGTTTTATCCTGATGATGTTGTTCTTTACTTAGAGAAGCTTTTCAATTTCATGAGATCTCATTTGTCTATACTTGGTCTTAAAGCCTAGGTCCTTTGTGTTCTGTTCAGTAAATTTTCCCCTGTTCCCATGTGTTCTAGGCTCTTTCCCACATTCTCTATTAGATGCAGTAATTTTGGTTTTATGTGGAGTTCCATGATCAACTTGGACTTGAGCTTTATTCAAGGAGGTAAAAATGAATCAATTTGTATTCTTCTACATGCCAACTTCCACTTGAACCAGCACCATTTGTTGAAGATGCTTTTTTCCACTGGATGGTTTTTGTTTCTTTGTAAAATCAGGTGATCAAAGATGTGTGGGTTTAATTCTGGGTCTTGAATTCTATTCCATTGAACTACCTGCCTGTCTCTGTTACCAAATTATGTGTGTGTGTGTGTATGTGTGTGTGTTTTTATCACTATTGCTCTATAGTAGAGCTTGAGGTCAGGGATGGTGATTTCTCCTGAAGAATATTATTATTATTAAGAATAATTTTTTTATTATTAAGAATAGTTTTTTCTCTCCTGGGTTTCTGTTATTCCAAATGAATTTGAGAATTGTTCTTTCTATCTCTGTGAAAAATTGAATTCTAATTTTGATGGGGTTTGTATTGGAAAATAGATAAACCCTTAACCAGATAAACCAGAGGGCACATAGACAATATCCAAATTAACAAAATCAGTAATGAAAAGAAAGACATACCCATAGAATCCAGAAAATTTAAAGATATTATCAGATAAAAGTCTATACTCAACAAAACTGGAAAATATGGATGAAATGGATAATTTTCTAGACAGATACCAGGTACCAAAGTTAAATCAGGATCAGATTAACTATCTAAATTGTCCCACATATCCTAAAAAAATAGAAACAGTCATTAATAATCTCCCAACCAAAAGAGCCCAGGACCAGATGGGTTTAGTACAGGATTCTATCAGACCTTCAAAGAAGACCTAATACCAATATACTTTATCAATTCCATAAAATAGAAACAGAATGAACAGTATCCAGTTCCTTCTATGAAGTCACAGTTATACTGATATGAAAACCACACAAAGATTCAACAAAGAAAGGTAACTTCAGACTAATTTCACTTATGAATATTGATGCAAAAATACTCAATAAAATTCTGACAAACTGAACCCAATAATACTTCAAAACTTTCATTCACTATGATCAAGTATGCTTCTTCCCAGGGATTCAGGCATGGTTCACTATAAAGAAATCCATCAATGTAATCCACTCTATAAACAAACTAAAAAAAAAATGACCATCTCATTGGATGTTGAAAAAGCATTTGACAAAATTCAACACAAAATTCATGTTAAAAGTCTTGGAAAGATCAGGAATTCAAGGCCCATACCTAAGCATAGTAAAAGCAATATACAGCAAACCAGTATCCAACATCAAACTAAATGGAGAGAAACTTGAAACAATAGCAGTAAAATAAGGGACTAGACAAGGCTGTCACTTCTCACCCTTTCTATTCCAAATAGTACTTGGAGTTCTACCCATAACAATTATACATCAAAAGGAGGTCAATGGGATGCTAATTGTAAAGGAAGAAGTCAAAACATCACTATTTGCAGATAATATGGATAGTATAATTAATTGTCTCAAAAAGTTCCATCAGAGTACTCCTTCATGTGATAATCAACTTCAGCAAAGTACCTGGATATGAAATTAACTCAAACAAATGAGTAAGCTTCCTCTACTCAAAGAATAAATGGGCTGAAAAAGAAATTAGGAAATGACAACCTTCACAATAGTCACAAATAATATAAAATATCTTGGTGTGATTGTAACGAAACAAGTGAAAGATTTGTACAAAACAAACTTTCAGTTGCTTTTATCTTAAGTATGTTGTCTTAGAAACAGAAAACAAATCACTAGAGGAAGTATTTAGTTTATTTTCTATCATGACTGTGCAATATATTACAATTTACAGATTGTCACAGGCATAGGCCAGAACAGATATAAATTTAACTGAATTATAAGTACTTAGTCTTTTTGTGAAGAGGACTTAACTCCCAGGTTCTCAGCTCCATTAGAGAGATAATGTATTCTTTATTCTCTAACTTTGAGAAGAATGGGCATCTGATATTTTTTCAGAATTTCTGTCCTCACAAAGTTCATTGTCTATTTCATTTATCAGTAGACAGTGACGGTGTAAGTTTTTGGGTCTTTCCTTTGAAGGTTGTTGTCAGCTCCTGATTTCTTCCCTTTTGTAGAGCACACTAATACTTCAAGGGAGGAAAAAGATGATAATCTGGTGTTGAAATAAAGGATACAGTGTCTCTTGGAAACATCTTCAGGACATCAGCATAGGACCCCAGTAACAATAGAAGTGGGTGAACTGAATGAGGATGATCAACCCTTAGGGTGGGCAGGCACCATCTAGTTATTGGAATGCTTGAATTGAACAATGACATAGAAAAGAAGAATTCTCTATGAGTTTTGCATACTTTGTTTAGATATTAAAACTCCAATATCTCTAGTTTTAGAGTTCAGGAAACCACATCAATAATCATCAGACTATCAAGCATTTGGCTTCAGGTTGAAAGTCACTCACTCACCTTCCTTATTACTATCATGCAAATGAACTCTTGTGGGACTTCCCAGCTTCCATATTCAAAAGCAGGTTTCCACTTTTGTACTGCCTCCCCTTATGAATACGTTTCCATAATTCTTTCTCTGGGTCCTATAAGTTATTATCCTGTGGAGAACCCTCATTGAACCACTGGTATTGATGGCATTTGCTTATGTTTTCTTTGACAGCACTCTCCTCACTCAATATTCTAGTCATTTACTTTCATATCAGAATCTAATAAATGTGACAAGAATCCCAGGAAAGCCAATGAGATTCTTACTTATCATTGACCACATTTTTTTTTTTTTGTTCCAGGAATTACTGTTACATTTGAGTTTGGAATAAAGGGTTCTTTTGTAGAATCTTTTGTATCATGGATAAAATAATTGAAAAATAATTTCTGAAGGATGCAGAACAATTTGAAACTTAAAATTTTTTGTTTATTACTATTTTGTGTCCATGCTACAGAATTCACTGTGACAGATAGCAGAACAATTTTGTGAAGTGGGATCTTCCCTTCCACCATTAAACATTAAGGGTCAATGTGTTTTACCCTTTAAATTATTTTGCCTTTCTCCTTGAAGTCAAGTTTAACAGAGTTTGAGGGCAAAAGAAAAGTCATATATAATGGAGATCTTATTATGTTCTAGGAAGTTTCTGAATACTAGAAACAGAGAAAGTTATACTTCTTTAATTCTTTAAACATTTTAAAAATATATTTATCATATTCTCTTCTTACTGTGAGAAACGATCTAAATTTTCATTGAAAATAACGGTCCTTGTTAACATACACACACACACACACACACATTTATTGATTATTTAATAACTATTAGAATCTTTAATCAAATTCCTTGTTTTGAAAAGCCAAAATAGAAAATCCAAATATCTTGAATAAATTGTCTTCAAACACAAATTCACTTTCAGTAATAACACATTAAATGAGAATTGTTGACTCAAATCCTGTGTTGTTACATCTAGGCAAGTAAGGAAGAAATAGCAGCACCATTTCTAAAGGGCATTTCTCCAGAGTAACTTGGTGAGTCTTTTATTCCATGCACACTGAGAAATTATGCTCTTCTTCATTTAAATAGTTCTTGCTATGATTACTTTGTATATTACTTTTTATAAGTGGTGTTATTATAATTCATCCCTTTATGGTAACATTTATATTGAAAACAACATGTTATGAATCTCTTTTTGTGTTTTTTATATAACCAAATAATGCTAGCCATGTACAGAGACAATCAGTGGTGCTTGGCTTAGGAAGCAAAATGGTGTAATGGATAGAGTATCAGACATGCAGGAAATCAATATGGGTTAAAGTAGTAGCTGAACTGCTTTGTGCACCTAGGTAATTTCTGTGAACATCACTCAAATAGCATGGACATGATCTAGTATAAAATACTTCAACTGGATAAGAAATGATGGATGTACTTGTATATATATGGCAAAGCACACATGTGGAGGTCAGATGATAATATTATTGCATCAGTTCTCTCCTTCCACTTTTACATAGTGTGGTGGTTTAAATAGGTTTGGCCGAGGGGAGTGGCACAATTAGGAGTTGTGGCATCAATAGAGGAAGTGTACCATTATTAGAGGAAATATGTCACTCTGTGGGTGGATTTTGAGATCTCTATGCTCAAGCTTTGCCCAGTGCAGAGGAGAGCATCGTACTGGATCCCTGAAGAAGAAATTCTTTTGGCTGCCTTCAGATCAAGATGTAGAATCCACAGTTCTTCCAGGATCCCAAGAGCTTGGCCACACCAGGATTTCAAGGTCACAAAGGTAGCTTGACTCCCAGGAACACAAACACACTCAGGTTCTCAGATGCACAGGAGCATAGAGACAGCTTAACTCAGAGGAGTTCTGACACAACCAGGATCACAGGAAGGACAGGCTCCAGACAGACATAGCCAGGGCAGGTAGCACTAGAGATAACCAGGTAGTGGGAGGTGAGAGTAAGAGCATAAGCAACAGAAACCAAGATTACTTGGTATCACCAGAACCCAATTCTCCCACCATAGCAAGTCCTGGATACCCCAACACACTGGAAAGGCAAGATTCAGATCTAAAATCACTTTACATGAAAATGATAGAGGACAATAAGATGGACATAAATGACTCCCTTAAAAAAATAGAGGAGAACATAGGTAAACTGCTAGAAGCTTTTAAAAAGGAAACACAAAAATCCCTTAAAGATTTACAGGAAAGCACAATTAAACAGTTGAAGGAAAAGAAAACAAAGCATCCAGGAACTACAAACAATAAAGAAATTTCAAGATTCGAGATTCCTCTGTTGAAAATCCTGGAGCAGTCTCAAGGCCGGAACCAGTAGGAGAGCCATCTTTGCTCCTGTGCACTACCAAGGAGTGGGTGGTCTGCAGAAGTGACACAGCTTCTGGGAGGGGTCCCGTTTCTGGCTCCAGTCACCTGGCACAATTGCTGGCCGAGGAGGGGTGTCCGCCCAGGAGGAGTCTCAAGTCTGAGCTAGAAAAGAGAGCCATTTTTGCTCCAGTTCCCGTGGGCTCCAGTCTGCACTAGCAAGAGTGTGGACCACAGAAGATACACAGCTTCAGGACAAACAGAATCTACATAACTTCTGGGAAAGACCCTCTTTCAGACTCCAGAAATTTGGGCACCTTCCTCTCCAGAGGAAAGGTGGCCACCTGTGAGGGCTCTGTCTGCCAGAGCAGGTAAGAGAGTCATATTGTGTCCAGGGTCCTTCAGTAGCTAGTCTGGGCAGGTGAGTGAATAAACTGCAGAGGCAACACATCTTCTGAGACAGGGCCTACATTTTCAGCAAGGAGGCAGATTTGAACGGCAGGCCTCTGTGCACCTTCCCTGATAGAGGAGAGCTTTCTTGCAGAGAGTAATCTGACCACTGAGACCCAGGAGAGAGCTGGACTCCCAGGACTGCTGACAGAGGCTAACAGAATCACAGTAGGAACAAGCTCCAACCAGAGACAACTATAACAACTAACTCCAGAGATCACCAGATGGCGAAAGGCAAACATAGGAATCTTACTAACAGAAACCAAGGCCACTTACCTTCATCAGAACCTAGCACTCCCATGTCAGTCAGTCCCGAATACCACAACACATCCGAAAAGCAAGATTCCGATTTAAAAGCATACCTCATGATCCTGGAAGAGGACTTAAAGAAGGGCATTATTAAAAAATGAGGAGAACACCGCTAAAGAGATACAAGTCCTTAAAGAAAAACAGAAGAATAATTCGAAAGACGTAGAAGTCCTTAAAGAGAGAGAGGAGAACAGAACCATACAGGTTATGGAAATGAACAAAACCATCCAAGACATAAAAAGGGAAATGGAAGCAATAAAGAAAACCCAAAATGCGACAACTCTGGAGATAGAAACCATAGGAAAGAAATCAGGAATGATAGATGTGAGCCAATTAACAATAGATTACAGGAGATAGAAGAGAGAATCTCAGCTGCAGAAGATTCCATAGAGAACATGGATACAACAATCAAAGAAGATGCAAAAGGCAAAAAGAACCTAACTCAACACATCCAGGAAATTCAGGACACAATGAGAAGACCATACCTTCGGATAATAGGAGTAAATGAGAATGAAGATTTTCAACTTCCAGAACCTAAAGAACGAGATGCCCATGAACATAAAAGAAGCCTACAGAACTCCAAATAGACTGGACCAGAAAAGAAATTCCTCCCGACACATAATAATCAGAACAACAAATGCACTACATAAAGATAGAATATTAAAAGCATTAAGGGAAAAGGGCGAAGTAACATATAAAGGCAGGCCTATTAGAATTACACCAGACTTCTCACCAGAGACTATGAAAGTCGGAAGATCCTGGACAGATGTGATACAGAACCTAAGAGAAAACAAGTGCCAGCCCAGGCTACTATACCCACCAAAACTCTCAATTACCATAGATGGAGAAACCAAAGTATTCCATGACAAAACCAAATTCACATAGTATATATCCACGAATCCAAGACTTCAAATGATAATAAAGAGAAAGCATCAACACAAGAACTGAAACTCCATCCTGGAAAAACCAAGAAAGTAATCCTCTAACAAACCTAAAAGAAGACAGCCGCAAGAACAAAATCCCAACTTTAACAACACAAATAACAGGAAGCAATTATTTTCTTTAATTTCTCTTAACATCAATGGACTCAATTTTCCAATAAAAAGACATAGACTAATAGACTGGCTACACAAACAGGACCCAACATTTTGCTGCTTATATGAAACCCACCTCAGGGAAAAGGATAGACACTACCTCA
>NC_034593.1:1170708-1171890 GCF_900095145.1 Mus pahari | reverse complement strand
ATTCTCAACAATAAAAGAACCTCTGGTGGAACCACCATGCCTGAACTTAAGCTGTACTACAGAGCAATTGTGATAAAAACTGCATGGTACTGGTACATAGGCAGACATGTAGATCAATGGAATAGAATTGAAGATTCAGAAATTAATCCACACACCTATCGTCACTTGATTTTTGACAAGGGAGCTAAAACCATCCAGTGGAAAAAAGACAGCATTTTTAACAAATGATGCTGGCACAACTGGCAGATAGCATGTAGAAGAATGAGAATCGATACATTCTTATCTCCTTGTAGAAAGCTCAAGTCTAAGTGGATCAAAGACCTACACAAAAAGCCAGAGACACTGAAATTGATAGAGGGGAAAGTGGGGAATAGCCTTGAAGATATGGGCACAGGGAAAAAAATTTCTCAACAGAACACCCATGGCTTGTGCTGTAAAATCAAGAATTAACAAATGGGACCCCATAAAATTATAAAGCTTCTGTAAGGCAAAAGACACTGCCAACAAGACAAAAAGGCCATCAACAGATTTAGAACAGATTTTTAACAATCCCAAATCTGATAGAAGACTAACGTACAATATATACAAAGAGCTCAAGGAGCTGGACTCCAGATATTCAAATAACCCCATTAAAAATGGGGTACAGAGCTAAACAAAGAATTCTCTCAATGAGGAATAACGAATGGCTGAAAAACACCTGAAAAAAATGTTCAACATCCTTAGACATCAGGGAAATGCAAATCAAAACCACCCTGAGATTCCATCTCATGCCAGTCAGAATGGCTAAGATTAAAAATTCAGGTGACAGCAGATGCTGGTGAGGTTGTGGAGAAAAAGGAACACTCCTCCATTGTTGGTGGGATTGCAAGCTTGTACAACCACTCTGGAAATCAGTCTTTTCTGGTCCAGTCTATTTGGAATTCTGTAGGTTTCTTTTATGTTCATGGGCATCTCGTTCTTTAGATTGGGGAAGTTTTCTTCTATATGTTTGTTGAAGATATTTGCTGGCCCTTTAAGTTGAAAATCTTCATTCTCATTTACTCCTATTATCCGAAGGTTTGGACTTCTCATAGTATCCTGGATTTCCTGGATGTGTTGAGTAAGGGTCTTTTTGCCTTTTGCAGTTTCTTTGATTGATGTGCCCATGTTCTTTATGGAATCTTCTGCAGCTGAGATTCTCTC
>NC_034593.1:1135101-1169763 GCF_900095145.1 Mus pahari | reverse complement strand
AGGAAGGTGCCCAAATTTCTGGAGCCTGAAACAGGGTCTGTCCCAGAAGTTACATTGCTTCTGTCTGTCCTGAAGCTGTGTAGCTTCTGAGGTCCACACTCCTTCTAGCACAGACTGGAGCCCAAGGGATCTGGAGTAAAGATGGCTCTCCTTCCATCTCAGGCCTTGAGACTCCTCTGTGGCAGACACCCCTCCTTTGGTGGGAAAGGTGAAGGGTGACTGGAGCCAGAAAAGGGATCCTTTCCAGAAGCTGTGTCCCTTCTGCAGGCCGCCCCCTCCCTGGGAGTGCACTGGAGCAAAGATGGCCCTTCTACAGGTTCAAGCCTTGAGACTCCAGGGCTGTAATTTTAAAAAGGAAAATTCTGTTAGTTCCTTTCTGACTCTTCCTTTGCTCATCTCTCCTTTGTCAGTGTGCTTGTTAGGTGTGGGCACAGTGGCACACTTGGCTTATTCTGAGCTTAGTCATACTCTTTATACTGGAATTTGTAAACAAAAGCTTCTTAAATTATAAAGTTATAAAGATTCTTCCCCATTATTTTCAATGTGTTTTGCAACATTTAATCATGAAAGTATTTTAAAATAGCATTTTCTTCATTAATTAGTAATACACATTTTGCTCCTTAGTTTACTAATACATCATGCTACTTTGGATTTTTTTTTTTTTAATTGAATTCTCTTTGAATTGCAGGTATATACTCTATGTGAATATTTTGCATAAATTTTCATTAAACAGATAAAAGGGGACAGTTTTGCAGCCAAATATAACAATGATGTGTTTGGTTCCTTTTCTTGATGTGTCTTTGACTTTGTGAATCAATCCTGGCCTCAAATAAAGGCTGCAATTATTCTCTTGCTTCAGTTTTAGGATGAGTTTCAGGAATATTCACATCAAAGATTTTTAAAATGTTTAACAAACTTTTCTAGAAATGGCCATTTTGAAGGCTGTATTTGAATATGGATTTACTGTCTTCAGACATCATTATTATAAAATTCAGGTATATTTTGTGTTCTCAGAGTTGATATGCTTGTTCCAAGATTCTGGTCTTTTTATATGGGTGATAGTTACCACAATATTCTCTGGAATCCTTCTTATTTCTATGACATAGTTTTTAATAACTATTCTTAAATTCTGATTTTAGATTCCTCTATATTTTTCTTTTAGATATCTTAGCTTGTTGATTTTTTTTATATTAAATAATAGAACCATTTTCTTTCTATTGGGCAGTAGGCTTTTAAGGGATGTAATTTTAATTATTTCCATGCTTCCCTTAAAATTTTAAGGCATTTTTATTAGATATTTTCTTCATTTATATTTCAAGTGCTATTCCCAAAGCCCCTATACCATCCCCTTGCCCTGCTGCCCAACCTACCCACTCCCACTTCCTGGTCATGGCCTTCTATTGTACTGGGGCATATAATCTTTGCAAGACCAAGGGCCACTCCTCCCATTGATGGCCAACTAGTCAATCCTCTGCTAAAAATTCAACTAGAGACACAGCTCTGGGGGGTACTGGTAAGTTCAGGTTGCTCTACTTCCTAAAGTGTTGCAGACCCCTTTAGCTCCTTTGGTACTTTCTCTAACTCCTTGATTAGGGGCCCTGTGTTCCATCCAATAGATGACTGTGAGCATTCACTTCTGTATTTGCCAAGCATTGGCATAGCCTCACAAGAGAGAGGTATGTCTGGGTCCTGTCAGGAAAATCTCTTTTGGCATATGCAATATAGTGTCTGGTTCTGGTGGTTGTATATGGGATGGATCCCTGGGTGGAGTAGTCTCCGGATGGTCTTTCCCTCTGCCTCAGCTCCCAACTTTGTCTCTGTTACTCATTTCATGGGTATTTTGTTCCCCATTCTAAGAAGGAACAAAGTATCCACACTTTGGTCTTGTTCTTCTTGAGTTTCATGTGTTTTGGAAATTGTATCTTGGGTATTCTAAGTTTCTGGGCTAATATCTGCTTATCAGTGAGTGCATATCATGTGAGTTCTTTTGTGATTGGGTTTCCTCACTCAGGGTGATATCCTCCAGATGCATCCATTTGCATAAGAATTTAATTCACTGTTTTTAATAGCTGAGTAGTACTCCACTATGTAAATGTACCACATTTTCTGCATCCATTCCTCTATTGAGGGACATCTGGGTTCTTTCCAACTTCTGGCTATTATAAATAAGGCTGCTATGAACATAGTGGAGCATTTGTCCTTATTACCAGTTGGAACATCTTCTGGGTATATGCCCAGGAAAGGTATTGCTGGATCTTCTGGTAGTACTCTGTCCAATTTTCTGAGAAACCACCAGACTGATTTCCAGAGTGGTTGATATTAAGAGAAATAAATAACAAATACCCATGAGAGTGCAAATCGAAAGAAATGTATTTAGAGTTCTGTGAGAAATGAACTAATCCAGCTAGGCTTCAGGTCAATGTATCATATAGATACCTGAGTATCAATGTCTATGGCATATTATTCCTAATAGTTAAATTATAAAGCTAGTCTCAGTACTCAACAATAGAGAAACAGGTAAACAAAAGTGGTATACATAAGCAATGAGTTTTTTTTTTCTAAAAAGAAAAATAAAGCTCTTTTATTTTCAGTAAAGTGTGTGAACCTGGAAGTAACCATATTAAGTACATAAGCCAGTATCAGAAAGACAAATGTCATGTTTTATCTCATTTTCAGCTTAGTGATTTTTATATTACTATATAAGCACATGCACGCATATACAAAATGAGACTAGAATCAGAAGAATTTAAGGGATCAGAAGTGAGTGTGAATATGCTCAACAGCCATTATATTTGGATGGACTTGTTCTTATGACTCATGGAAACCCCTAGTCAGATTCCTGAGATTTATTTTTCCTCAGATAATGATTGATTGGTGAGGGAGACACACTTTTTCATAGTGGGTCCATTGATCAGATGCACATATTTTTGTAAACAAATCCCATATATATTCCTGTAAACAATTAAATTAAATTTTTTGAGTCCCAAATACACACACTCTTTTTCACATATATGTTCGCACATATGTGTACACACACACACACACACACACACACACACACACACACAGTAAAAGAAGATCATGGCAGATGTGGGGCAAGTTGAGAAGTGGGAAGTGATTAAACAGGAGGGGGAATAAGGCAAAAATAGGTGCTGAGGGTGGGAATTAAAAACTAGAATAATACGTTAGGCATACATATCAAAACCTATTACTGTGTATAATTAACATTTATATAATCCAGTAAAATAAAATTAAAATGTCATCGTACAATAACACCAAGTACGATGATTCTATAAGTTTTTTTTATATAATTAAAGGAAATCTGTGAATCATATTAAGCAATAAGGTATATTAACTAAGAAATTGTCTTGTTTGGAATCTCTAGTTTAGTTATTTCTTTTAGTAAACTTTAATTATAGAGCATGTTTCCCAATATGTAAGTTATTTTCCACAGTTTTCCAATATGCATTTCCTAATATTTCTTTTCTTTTGTGTGTATATGTTAGTCAAAAGGGTTTCTGTACCAATAATTACAATTGACAGGAGAAGGTGTTTACCTAGTATAATAGCAAAAGAACTACCAACAATTAAATGAACATTTCACTTCAGGTTTAATAGAAAGAACTATCAAGTTCACAGAGTTGACTTTCTACCCAAGTAACTACACTTGATTCTTAAGTAGTATTTCAGTTGTATATGAGCATAGCTTATTTGGATAATTTGAGAAGAATACCACATGGCTTTGCCAATTTTCACAGATTTGTTCACCACATGCTTCAAGACATGAGAATACACATGCAAATTTCCTTAAGCATAAATTTCAAGTATGGAAGACAGCAGAAGGAGATATTTTAATACTACATTTATCTATTTAAGGCAGATAGTACAGTTGGATAGCTAATGGATAAAGATGTTTCCATATTGGTTTAGGTATATATTAGCAACTGAGGTAAATAAATTTAGCTTTCATGGCATAATATAATAGAGTTTTCTCTTTCTCTGAATACAGATGTTATAAAAGGCACAAAAATGTTTTCTCAAATACATGCTTATAATGACAGGTTTCTTGTAAAAGATGGTTTTACCCAGACAAGTTGAAACAGAATGTGCTGCCCCTCCACAGCCCTGTCTTGTTTCTCTACTTTTGGATTTTATTCTGTTGTCAGAGTCTATGACAAGAAGAGGTGTGCTGTCCTGATTGAAGGGCAGCTTTTTGTGGTAATCTCATCCTTTATTAAGAGTGAAGAACTAGGCCAAATTGATGGAGAACACCATTATGCATTGGTAATCAGGAGATCATGTTTCACAGATAATTTTCTTGTCTTTCATTTCCGAAACTCTTAAGTTGTATCTGGAAATGGGGAGGGGGAAGATACTAAATTACTGTATTTGTTATCATGCACAGTGGTAATTCAACCCACATTCTTTGTTCATTTCTTTATCAAGGCATCAGGACTAATTGACAGCAAGCCATTAAGTCTAGATTTGTTCCATTAAAAACCCTGGTGTCCTTGACTACACGGGTAAGGTAAGAAGTTTAATTACGGAGATAATGAGATGTGGCTGACGCAGCTGTGCTTTGTCTTAACCAACATTGAAGTTTGAAGCCCACTTCCAATCTTAAACATTGGTAGGGATGCTGTCCCTGCATCACCTGTGACCAAAGGCACTGTGATCTGGGTAAGAATAGCTACAGCCTAATATACAACCACCCAACTCTATAACTACAGTTTTTTCATCTTTATTTTTCATCAGATTACTTTATAGTATGTTACAAGTACTAAAAAATACTGTTTTATTTTTATATTATTCATAGTACTAGAGCACCAAGTTCTTCAAATATAAAAACACTGTAAAAAGAGCACAGAAAGGCTCTGAAAAATGTATAGTATATTCTACCACAAAAATTCAAAGCCAAAGAATTAAATCTTTAATGTGCTAAAATGTTAATTTATCTGAACAGACATTATGTGTTATGGCTTTAGTTTTTGTTAAGAAAGCACATTCTTATAATAATGATTTGATGAAAACTGTGTTTTATTATATTATTGCATTTACTAAAATTTTCCACAGTTATGAAAATTAACTTAAGAATTAATTTCTCAAAGTTTTTTTTGTATCAACTGGATGTTAATCCTTCAGAAGTCAAGTAGCATTTGTATATTCTGGTTCATATAGCAATTAATAACTGTAATTTTCTCAATGTCCCTCTTTCTTATTTCATACATATTTATGTACATATGTTTCATTTTAGATAAGGTGTATTCTTCCTGAAGTTCATGTGTTCAAGTCTTGTGTCTCTGTTGATGTCATATTCCTGAGAGGTGATTAGATAATGAAAGTTCTTACCCAAGAATAAGTTAATGCAAAGCAATATTTGAAACTTGATGATATATTAGAATTTGATGGGAGGGTAGGCTCTTGTAGAGGAAGTTGATTACTGGAAATATGTGATTCCCAGTTAAAGCTTTCCAGAGTTCATGTTTATTCTTTTTTTTTTTTTTTGTCTGTTCCTGTATGAACAGCCTTTACCCCCTTTCTTTAGCCACCATATTCTGCTTCATAATGGCCTAGAATCAATGGAGAAATACTGTCATCTGTAGGATATTTTGGGCCAGAATAAGATTTTCCTCTTACATACAGACACACACACACACACACACACACACACACACACACACACACAAAACCACCACTACCACCACCACCAGCAGCAGCAGCACTACCACCACCATCATTAGCAGATGCAACAGCAATAGCAGCAGCAATAGCAGCAGAGGATTTCCTTTATTTGTATGGCTACCTATATTTAGAGATTGCCCTCTGAATGTATGGTTTTTGATATGATGAGCTAACAATTAGAGCTCAGATCTACTTCCTATAGTATACTTTAACATATGGCACCTAAGATCAGCTCCCTAGACAACTGACTTTATATTCATGATGTGGATGGATGTGGACTGGGGGAATAATCAGTCTTTTAATGGGAATATCTATACTTCATAAGCATTTTTATGTGAGCCCATTCTTTCACATATGGACTTAAAACGTGGACATGTATAAAAGTAAACAAATGATTGTATTGGAACAGTATAGTACTTAGAAAAAGATTCAGAAAGGGTAATTTTAAAAAGACAAAGACTTAGTAATGAGTTACCATATATTCTAAATATTGTGTAAGTCCTTTTGAATGTTCTGTGAAGTATAAAAAATTCTTAACGCTCAATAAATCTTAAAATGGGAAGTGCTCAAATGTGATTCATGGCAAACTGTATTTTAAATAGTTTTTCAACAAATATTCTTATAATATGCAGTAATTTGTAAGCACTCCTGAGTTTAGTGAGTTTAATTATTTACACAAGAATATATCTAATTATTGTTCTATAATGTAAAGGTTGTTAAAAATTATGCTTAATACTATAAATTTGAAATTTCAGATAACACTAATTTATAGTCCTGGAATTTCAAAACGTCTCAAAAGATTAAAAATAAGACATCCCAAATAATTTTTATAATTTAAAATGTAAATACCTAAGAAGTCAATATGATGAATTCAACATAAAATTAATGAAATATGCTCAAATATTGGTATTTGTGACAAAAAATTCTTTTAAAGACAAAAAGGTTTTAATAGCTGAGTAGTATTCCATTGTGTAAATGTACCACATTTTCTGTAACCATTCCTCTGCTAAGGGAAATCTGGGTTCTTTCCAGCTTCTGGCTATTATAAATAAGGCTGCTATAAACATAGTGGAGCATGTGTCCTCATTACAAGTTATAAAATCTTTTGGGTATACGCCCAGGAGGGGTATTGCTGGATCTTCCAGTAGTACTATGTCCAATTTTCTGAGGAACCGCCAAACTGATTTCCAGAGTGGGTGTATCAGCTTGCAATCCCACCAGAAATAGAGGAGTGTTCCTCTTTCTCCACATACTTGCCAACATCTGTTGTCACCTGAATTTTTGATCTTAGTCATTCGACTGGTGTGAGGTGGAATTTCAGCATTGTTTTGATTTGCATTTCCAAGATGATAAGGATATTGAACATTTTTTCAGGTATTTCTCAGCCATTCAGTATTCCTCAGTTGAGAATTCTTTGTTTAAATCTGTACCCCATTTTTTAATAGGGTTATTAGGTTTTCTGGAGTCAAACTTCTTGAGTTCTTTATAGATATTAGATATTAGTCCCCTATCAGATTTAGGATTGATAAAGATCTTTTCACAATCTCTTGGTGGCCTTTTTATCTTATTGACAGTTTACTTTGCCTTACGCTCTTCCCCACTTTCTTCCCTATAGGTTTCAGTATCTCAGGTTTTATGTCGAGTTCCTTGATCCTCTTTGTACAAGGAGATAAGAATGGATCAATTAACATTCTTCTTCATGATAACCATCAGTTGAGCCAGCACCATTTGTTGAAAATGTTGTCTTTTTTCCAGTGGATGATTTTAGCTCCTTAGTCAAAGTTCAAATGACCATAGGTGTGTGTGTTCATTTCTGGGTTTTCAGTTCTATTCCATTGATCTACATGTCTGTTGCTGTACCAATAACATGCAGTTTTTTATCATAATGCATTTATGAAATTCTTAGGCAAATGGATGTATCTGGAGGATATCATCCTGTGTGAGCTAACCAATCACAAAAGAACACACATAATATGTACTCACTGGTAAGCAGATATTAGTCCAGAAACTTAGAATACCCAAGATACAATTTGCAAAACACATGAAACTCAAGAAGGAAGACCAAAGTGTGGATATTTCATTCCTTCTTAGAATGGTGAACAAAAAACCCATGGAAGGAGTTATAGAGACAAAGTTGGAGCTGAGACAGAAGGAAAGACTATCCAGAGACTACCACATCTGGGGATCCACCCCATAAAAACCCACCAAACCCAGACACTATTGCATATGCCAACAAGATTTTGCTGACAGGACCCTGATATAGCTGTCTCCTGTGAGGCTATGACAGTGCCTGGAAAATACAGAAGTGGATGCTCACAGTCATATATTGGATGGAACACAGGGTCCCCAATGAACGAGCTAGAGAAAATACCCAAGGAGCTGAAGGTGCCTGCAGCCCTATATGAACTAATCAGTACCCTCATAGCTCCTTGGGAATAAACCACCTATCAAAGAAAACACATGGTGGAACTCATGTCTCTGGCTGCATATGTAACAGAGGGTGGCCTAGTCAGCCATCAATGGTAAAAGTCCCTTGGTCTTGCAAAGATTTTATGCCCCAGTATAGGGGAATGCCAGGGCCAGGAAGCAGGAGTGGGTTGGGAAATAGGGGGTGAGGGTATAGGGGCTTTTCTGAGAGGAAACTAGGAAAGAGAATATTATTTGAAATGTAAATAAAGAAAATATGTAATAAAAAAGACAAAAAGTATTAATATTAGGAGACATAGTAACTTTACTTGTAGTTAGCATAAATTCTTATCTCTACAAACCTATAATTTTTATATATTTTCTTCTATTCTTCAATTATTGTTGCTTCTCTGTGATAAGCTGCTCCATTTCTACTCTTTTATAAATAGATAGCACTATAGTCCACTACCATTTGTCATCATATGGTTAAAATTTTAACTGATATTTCCTAGCAGTCACTGTGGTCCCTGTCTAACACTGCATTTTGAAGCTGGTTAGACCTAATAAGTTTTTTCTCTGCTATGATAATGAAGGCATTTTGGAGCTAGTGTGTCAGAAGCACAGTTCAGAACACATATAAGAGGTGCTGGATGCTGTTTCACAAGTTCACTTCAGTATTCTTGTTTTGCCACATGACATACTCAGGAAAGTTTGGGGGAGATTATGTGAATTAATTTCTAGCAGTGCTACAGAGAGAATTTACAGGTGTGATCTAGAGCACCAGTTCCCAATCCTTATCAGGAATAATGATTACCTGGATGCTTGGAGAGTGAAGAGTTGCTACACCAACTCTAGAATGTTTTCGCACAGTAAAGTTTTTGTCTTTGTCACCTGGCAGCTAACATTTTTACTGACAAACATATGACAATAAGTGCAAGAGCAACCATTAATTAAATTCAGGTCCATCTGGGAGCCCCATTCTCTTGTCTACTTTTCATCAGACTTTCCCTATTATTACTCTGTTATTAATATGTGTGACAAACTTTCCAGTAGCCAGGGCCTAAAGCAGCAATAGCAGTAATTTTGCCTTCTAAATTTTCATTTGGTAATGGCTCAGTGGTAACAGCACCTCTCTACTCCAAATACTGGCTGGGACATCTTGAAGACTGGCTGCAAATGTAAAATAATTCCTCATTTTCTTTGTGTCAGGTGATAAAGGCCTTTGGGGCTGTTGGTTGGAGCAGTACATCTTACTTTGGCTTGAGATTCTTTAGAACTTTGTGGTTAATTACCCAGAAAGCTTGGTAGAGGCCATGTCCCTTTAATTGGCCTAGCTTTCAAAGCCAAACAATTCACCTCTGCTATATTTTTCTTCTGCATATAGATGAAAAGTTCTATGTAAATTAAGAGGAAGGAAAATAAGTCACAGTTTTTCTTCAGTATTTTAATGAACAGGCTAGTGGAAAAATAAATACAGCAACAATCATTGTTAGAAAGCTCCATCTTCTCAAATCTTCTCCTCCTTCTCCTTCTCCTTCTCCTTCTCCTTCTCCTCCTCCTCCTCCTTCTCCTCCTCCTCCTCCTCCTCCTCCTCCTCCTCCTCCTCCTCCTCCTTCCTCCTTTCTCCTACTCCTCCTCATCCTTCTTTCTCCTCCTCCTCCTTGTCTTTCATCTTCTTTTTTATAGCCAATTGAAAGTCTTTATTCCGGCCAGCCAGGATTATACTTAGTTAGTTAGGGACCAAAGTTTACCCTGAGCATTTAGACCAAGTGGCTTTTAAAAGCCAAACCACATCTAGTTATCTTGAATAGCAGATACAGGGGGATGTTTGCAGAGAATAGGCAGTTTAACAGAAGCTAAGTTTGCTGGTGATGTTTTTTATAAAAAGATAGAGGTAGGGGTTATGTTCTGTGGGTCTCTGGTAAGGTATGGGGGCAGGGAATGTCTCAGTAGGCCCATGCCAAGACATCCCTTCCCTCTGAGGGACCAGTCATACACGAGTATCGTGTTGAACACAGTTTATTCGGCATGGGGAGGGGAGTTAAGAGGGTAGTAGAGGCAGAAAGAGGCAGAGAGAGGGAGAGAGTAGAGAAGTAGAGAACATCCATGGCCATGAGCACATGGAGAGAGGGATGAAGGGAAGGGAATGGGGAAGGAAAGAAGAGCAAGAAAGAAGCAAGAGATCTAGAGAGGTAGGAGAGGCTCTTGCCTCTTTATCTCGTGTCCTCCTGTTTCTCTCTTGCCCTCTTCCCTTCCTCCCTACCTTTCCTATTCCCTTCCCCCTCTCTCCACAAGTTCATGGTCAGCCTTTTCTCTTTGTCTCTCTCTGTCTCTCTCTGTCCCTCTCTGTCTCTGTCTCTCTATCTTTCTCCCCTCCCACTTTCACTGCCTCTACTACCCTCTTGACTACCCTCACCATGCCCTGAATAAACTCTATTCTATACTATACCATTGTGTGACTGGTCCTTCAGGAGGAAGGGATGCCTCAGCATGGGCCCACCAAGGCATCCCCTTCCCCCATACCTTGCCACACCGCCATAGAAATATTCCCTACCTCTTTATCTTTTTATAAACACATCATATGGTGCTGAGACTTAGATTCAGAAACTGCAGGTTGCCTTCCATCTCAGCTACCACAAGAGATCCACGCTCCTGAGCCAAGATCTGGTGCTTATTACATCCAGAACAGCTACAGAGAAGAACCTCCAGATGCTCCAGTCTCCTCTCACAGACACAGAGACTTATGCTGGACCTGTTCCTTCTGACCTATCCTCAGATGGCTCCACAGCCCCTGGACAGCAAGGAAACAGCCAACTCTCCTAAGACTTGACAAACTTTCCCCATACCCATTTTTCCTAGGTTCCCTAGAGACATGTTATCCCAACGCCAGCATGAAGCAGCCAGATACCACAACGACACTATTCCTGCTTTGCCATCACCTCTTTTAACTTTTTTCTTTTTTTAATTAAACCAAAATGGGGGAATGTTAGCATTCCATCTAAGCTCTACTCCACAGTTACCTGGCACCCGCCAGGTAGGCCTGCCCCACTATAAAAGAGGCTGCTTACACCCTACTCAAATACTTCTTAAAGAGCAATCTCTTTTTTCCTTTTTTATTAGATATTTTCTTCATTTGCATTTCAAATGCTATCCCCAAAGTCCCCTATACATACCCCCGCCCTGCTCCCCAACCCACCCACTCCCACTTCCTGGCCCTGTCATTCCCCTGTACTGGGGCATATGATCTTTGCAAGACCAAGGGCCTCTCTTCCCATTGATGACCAATGAGGCCATCCTCTGCTACATATGCAACTAGAGACACAGTTCTGGGGGATACTGGTTAGTTCATATTGCTGTTGCTCCTATAGGACTGCAGACCCCTTTAGCTCCTTGGGTACTTTCTCTAGCTCCTTGATTAGGGTCCCTGTGTTCCATCCAATAGATGACTGTGAGCCTCCACTTCTGTATTTGCCAGGCACTGGCATAGCCTCACAGGAGACCCATATATCAGGGACCAGTCAGAAAAAATCTTTCTGGCATACGCAATAGTGTCTGGATATGGTGGCTGTTTATGGGAGGGTTCCCTGGGTGGGGCAGTCTCTGGATGGTCCTTCTTTCTGTCTCAGCTCCAAACTTTGTCTCTGTAACTCCTTCCATGGGTATTTTGTTCCCCATTCTAAGAAGGAACTAAATATCCACACTTTGGTCTTCCTTTTGAGTTTCATGTGTTTTGCAAATTGTTTCTTGGGTATTCTAAGTTTCTGGGCTAATATCTATTCATCAGTGAGTGCATATCCTGTATGTTACCTCACTCAGAATGGTATCCTCCAGATACATCCATTTGCCTAAGAATTTCGTGGATGTAATAAGGAGCAATCTCTTTCTATCTCTAAAACACAATCACAACTTTCTTTGGAAAAAAATCACAAAATCTACTTTGTAGCAGTAATCTTGGATTTGAGAATTTGAATCATCCCACATCTTTAAGTTTACAACTGAATGAACAATGTCATATTTCTTGGGGGGAAAAATCCTTCTCAGATTTTTCCTTCATTCTCATCTGATTAATGAGAGACAAATCATCCGTTTCAAACATACTCCTCCCACAATGGTGAATCAGGTGTATCTGAGAGCTGTTCTAAATATGAATATGTGGAAGGAATCTAGTCTAGCCTGTTGTATAATTCTGAAGCCCATCTATTTCCAGCTTCAATTTCACTGATTAGGTACCCATTCCATGGATGATTGGTATTAATCCATAGACATGATGAGCACAGGTTTTTTTCTCTAATCTTTGAGTTTGGATTTTAATCTCTGATTTACATTTTGATTGTCCTGAAGAATGATGATGGCTTATAGTCACTATTTACTTTTCTCATTGTTGCAGCAACATACCTTATATCAATCTCATAAGAGAGATTCATTTTAATTCACAGTTTCAGAATATTATGTCCACAGTGGGTTTACCTTCATGTGTTTGGACAAAACATCATGCATTGTGAGTATTCCATCCCTGGAACTATATAAATAGAATCTATTGCTCCTCTTATGGTCCCCAACAATAACTAAATTACAATCCCACAGTTCACCCAAGGGAAACAATGAACGTTTTTCAGGAGACTTACAGAGCATGCTGGGGACTTATTGTTCACAGAATGGGTGACATGAAAGCTGCCACACTGCAATGTCTGTGCCCAATGTGGATGATGGTTCACCATGGCCCTACAGATGGAACTCTTAGTCAGTAAACCTCTCCCAGCCTACACCTTACATAAAATGGCTAGCACCTTATTTTGATAAAATGGATGAAATGGGGTTGCTGGAATCACATATAAGGCTACAGTGACCCACTCCACCCACAACTTCTTTTAACAGAATTTCAAGAATCAGAGGAAAGTGTTCATCCTATAACATACTAAAAGCAAAGAGACACAGGGAGAAGGACAAAATACAAGTGTAGACACACCGTGCCTTATCTCTTCCAGCCAGCTGCCAGGACTCAAAGTCTATAGAACTTTCCGAAGGTGTTTCATCAAGTTATTTATTATCAAACACTCAACACAGGAACCAATAGGGGAAGTTTTTCAGTCAAACCATACTGCAACAGAAACATTCATCAATTTCTTTTTACAGTGGTTCAGGCATCTAAAGATCATGTTTCTTTTAACAAATTCTTTTTATTTTGGTTGTTGTTTTATTTTTATTTTTCTCTTTTGTCTTGTTTTGTTTTGTTTTAAACATCAGTGCCAGCAAAAGTACTCCAAACCACCCAGTTCCCAGTTCACTTAAAACTTAATAGAATATTTTGGATGTTCCTTAATTTAGCCACTGCAATCCCACTAAGATTTTTGAACTAAGTCTCCTATGTGGGACTTCTTAGCTTTCTCAATACAGTTATTTAATTTGTAGACTTACTATTTTAAGGAGAGCTTCTTGGTTCTTAGAGGAATTCAGTTTACTCTGGAGGTTTTAAAGACTTTGAAAGCATTACATAGTGCTGTATTTTCTTCTTTTTACCCTGACTTTTTGTGTTTATCCTGAAAAGAACTTTTCTTGTTACTTTTTTGGGGATTTTTTGGGTTTTCTTTACATTTTAAAATTTATTATTGAATATTTTATTTATTTATGTTTCCCATCCCTTATCCCAGTTTGTCCTATGCAAACCCCCTATCCCATCCCCTCTCCCTTGCTTCTAGGAGGGTTCCCCCAACCCACCTACTCCCACCTCTCTGCCCTGGCATTCCCTACACTGGGGCATCAAGCCTTCACAGGACCAAGGGCCTCACCTTCCATTGATGCCAGATAAGGCCATTCTCTGTTTCATATCCAGCTGTAGCCATAGCCCCCTTTCTAGTTGCTGTTTTAGTCCCTGGGAGCTCTGGGGGTTCAGATTGGTTGATATTGCTGTTTTTCCTATAAGGTTGTAAACCCCTTCAGCTCCTTCTGTTCTTTTCCTAACTCCTCTGTTGTGGTCCTCATGCTTAGTCCAATGGTTGGCTGTGAGCATCTGTATCTGTATTTGTCAGGTTCTGGGAGAGCCATTGAGGAGTCATCTATATCAGACTCCTGTCAGCAAGCACATCCTGTATCAGCAATAGTGTCTGGGTTTGGTGTCTGTATATGGGAAGGAACACCAGGTGGGTAGATGGCCTTTCCTTCAGTCTCTACTCCACAGTTTGTCCCCATATTTCCTTTAGACAAGAGAAATTCTGGGTTAAAAAATATGGAGATGAGTGGGAGGCCCCATCCTCTAACCAGATTTCAGCTCCACAGGTTCTCCTTTAACTTTTTTGGATATCTCAGTTAATGTCATCCCCAATGGGACCTGGGTACATCTTGCATTCCTAGTCTTTGGAACTTTCTGCAAGCTACCTCCCAGTTCCCCTGAGTGCACAACATATGTGGTGTTCTTTTGTGACTGGTAACCTCACTCAGGATGATATTTTCTAGCTCTATCCATTTGACTGTGAAGTAATTGTTTTTAACAAATGAGTTGTATTCCATTATATAAAATGTACTACATTTTCTGTATCCATTCCTCTGTTGTGGGACTTCTGGGTTGTTTAAATAAATAAAGCTGCTATGAACATAGTAAACCATGTGTCCTTGTTATATGTTGGAGCATCTTTTGGGTATATGCTCAGGAGTGATGGAGCTGGGTTCTCAGCTCATAATATGTCTAATTTTCTGAGGAACTGCCAGACTGATTTCCACAATAGTTGTTCTAGCTTGCAATCCCACCAACAATAGATGAGTGTTCTCTGTCTTCACATCCTCTCCAGCATCTTCTGTCATCTGAGTTTTTGATTTTAGCCATTCTGACTGGTATGAAGTGGAAACTCAGTCACACAAATTTTGACTTGCATCTCCCTGATGACTAAGGATGCTGAACATTTCTTTAGGTGCTTCTTGGGCATTCAATATTCCTCAGTTAAGCTCTGTGCAATATTCTCTGTTTAGCTCTGTTCCCCATTTTTAGTAGGGTTATTTGGTTCTCTGGAATCTAACTTCTTTAATTCTTTGTATATATTGGATATTAGCCCTCTATCAGATGTAGGATTGGAAAATATTTTTTCCCAATCTGTTGGTTGCAATTTTGTTCTATTGATAGTATCCTTTGCCTTACAGAAACTTTGCAATTTAATGAGATTGCATTTGTCATTTGTTGATCTTAGAGCATACGTCATTGGTGTTCTGGTTCTGTTCTGGAAATTTTTCCATGTTCACTTGTTTGAGGCTCTTCCCCCACTTTACCTTCTATTAGATTCAGTATATCTGGTTTTATAAGGAGGATTTTGATCCACTTCTACTTGAACTTTGTACAATGAGATAAGAATGGATTGATGGTTGTTTGAGAAAATCAACAAGATAGATAAACTCTTAGCCAGACTAACCAGAGGGCACAAACACAGATTAACAAAATCAGAAATGAAAAGGGAGACATAACAAGTGAAATCAATTAAATTCTAAAAATCATCAGAAACTACTACAAAAGCCTATACTCATCAAAACTAGAAAATTTGGATGAAATGGACAATTTTCTAGACAGATATGAAGTATCAAAGGTAAATCAGGCTCAGATAACCATCTAAACAGTCCCATAACCGCTAAAGTAATAGAAATCATCATTAAAAATCTCCTAGAAAAAAAATGCCCAGGACCAGATGGTTTTAGTGCAGAATTCCATTCTGAACTTCTTTGAAGTTCTCTGAACTTAAGAAGACCTAATACCAATACTCTTCAAACTATTCCACAAAATAGAAACAGAAGGAGACAACGTAATTTGTTCTATGAAGTCAAAATTATGCTTAAACCTAAACCACACAAAGACGCAACAAAGATGATTTCAGACCAATTTCCCTTATGAATATCGATACAAAATTCTTGATTAAAATTCTCACAAACTGAATCCAAGTGACATCAAAATGACCCTTCACCACAATCAAACAGGATTCATTCCAGGTATGCAGGGATGGTTCCATGCAAGGAAATCCATGAACATAATTCTTTATATAAACAATCTCAAAGGAAAAAAAAATGTGCTCATTTCATTAGATGCTGATAAAGCATTTGACAAAACTCAATATCCTTTCATGTTAAAAAGTCTTAGGAGGAGCTAGAGAAAGTACACAAGGAGCTAAAGGGGTCTGCCATCCTATAGGAGGAACAACAATATGAACTAACAAGTACCCCCAGAGCTGTGCCTCTTGTAGCATATGTAGCAGAGGATGGCCCATCAATGAGAGGAGAGGCCCTTGGTATTTTGAAGACTATATGCCCCAGTGCAGGGGAATGACAGGGCCAGGAAGTGTCAGTGAGTGGGTTGGGGAACAGGGCAGGGGTAGGGTTTAGGGGATTTTTGGGGTAGCATTTGAAATGTAAATGAAGAAAATATCTAATAAAAAAAAAAGTCTTAGAAAGATCAGGAATCCATGGCCTATACATAAGCATAGTAAAAGCAATATACTGCAAACCAGTAACCAACATCAAACTAAATGGAGAGAACCTTGAAGCAATTCAACTAAAATCAGGAACTAGACAATGCCCACTCTCTTCTTATCTATTCAATATAGTACTTGAATTCCTAGCCAGAGTAATTACATAAAAAGTACTTCAAAGGGATACAATTTGGAAAGGACAAAGTCAAAATATCACTACTTGCAGATGATATGATAGTTTACTTAAGTAACACCAGAAATTCTATCAGAGAAATACAACAGCTGATAAACAACTTCAGCAAAGTGACTGGATACAAAATTAACAGAAACAATTGAGTGGCTTTCCTCTACTCAAGGGATAAACAGGCTAAGAAAGCAATTAGGGAAACAACTTCCTTCATAATAGTCATAAATACTATAAAATACCTTTGTGTGATGTGACTCTAACCAAGCAAGTAAAAGATCTGTATGACAAGAACTTAACATCTCTGAAGAAAGAAATCAAAGAATATCTCAGAAGATGGAAAGGCTTCCTATGCTCTTGGATTAACAGAATTAATATAGTAAAATTGGCCATCTTGCTGAAATCAACCAACAGATTCAATGCAATGCCCATTGTCTTAGTCAGGGTTTCTATCCCTGCACTAATGTCATGACCAAGAAGCAAGTTGGGGAGGAAAGGGTTTATTCAGCTTACACTTCCAGGTTGCTGTTCATCACCAAAGGAAGTCAGGACGGGAACTCAAGCAGGTCAGGAAGCAGGAGCTGATGCAGAGGCCATGGATGGATGTTACTTACTGGCTTGCTTCCCCTGGCTTGATCAGCCTGTTCTCTTATAGAACTGAAGGCTACCAGCCCAGGTACGTCACCACCCACAAGGAGCCCTTCCCCCTTGGTCACTAATTGAGAAAATTCCCCACAGCTGGATCTCATGAAGGCATTTCCCCAACTGAAGATCTTTCTCTGTGATAATTCCAGCCTGTGTTAACTTGACACACAAAAATAGCCAGTACACCCATCAAAATTCTAACTCATTTCTTGATAAATTTCGACAGAGCAATTTGTGAATTCTTTTGCAATAACCAAAAACCCAGGATAGAGAAACTATTCTCAACAATAAAATATTTCTGAGAGAATTGCCATCCCTGACCTCTAGCTCTGTTTACAGAGCAATTGTGATATAAACTACATGGTAGTGGTACTGCAACAGGCAGGTAGATCAATGGAATAGAATTGAAGACCCAGAAATGAACCCACACATCAATGTTCCCTTGATCTTTGACAAAGAAGCTAAAATCATCCAGTGTATAAAAGACAGTGTTTTTAACAAATGATGCTGGTTCAACTTGTGGTTAGCATGTAGAAGAATGCAAGTCCATCCTTCTTTCTTTCTTTCTTTCTTTCTTTCTTTCTTTCTTTCTTTCTTTCTTTCTTTCTTTCTTTCTTTCTTATAACTAGATAATTTCTTTATTTGCAATTCAAATGTCATTCCCTTTCCTAGTTTCCCAGTGAAAATCCTCTAGCCCATCCCCCCATCCCCCTACTCCACAACCCACCAACTCCTGCTTCCTGGCCCAGGTTTTCCCCTACACTGGGGCATAGAACCTTCACAGAATCTAGGACCTCTCCTTCCATTGATAACCAACTAGGCAATCCTCTGCTTCATATGTAGCTAGAGCCATGTGCTTCACCATGTGTTTTCTTTGATTAGTGGTTTAGTCCCAGAGAGCTCTGGAGGTACTGGTTAGTTCATATTGTTGTTTCTCTTATGGGACTGCAAACCACTTCAGCTCCCTGGGTACTTTCTCTAGCTCCTTCATTGGGGGTCCTGTGTTCTGTCCAAAGGATGGCTATGTTATCTTCTTGTTTGTTTTCCTTTTCCTTTCTTTTCTCTTTTCTGTTCTTTTCTTTCATATTTCTTTTTCTTTTTCTTTTTCTTTCTTTCTTTCTTTCTTTTTTTTTTTTTTTTTTTTTTTGAGAGTCTCAGCCAACTATTGGAAATACTTGTATTTTTTCACTCAAACTTGGCTGCTTTCTGTTGCATTCAAATTTCATTTCACGACTCAATAAAGACTTTGGGATTGACCTATTTCCTTTCAGTCATATCAATTTCAGTGAATAGAGATAGGTGGCCAAACAACTGATTTGCATGTCATAGTTTCACAGCTCTATCCATTTCCTTAACATTTCTTTTTTCTTTTCTTGTGCCCTGCTTTCAAGTTTGATGATCTTCATGATCTTCACCGAAACTCCCATCCACAATACCTGTATATAAATCATAAAAGCCCAGATCAAGCTACTACAAAACAACCTCTTATTGATAAATAATGACATTTAAATTCCTTTCCATTGTCTTTATATTTTCATGTTATCCTCCCATCAAACATTTCCTATTAAGTAATTAAGACACAATAATATCACCGGAGTTTTGGATTTGCTTATCTTTGCTCTTTTATGGGCCATAATTTCATTACCCATAAAAGATTAATGCAGTGTCATGCTTAAAATGCACATCCAGGAAAGAATAAAACATTTTTCATAATGTGAAATTAGGAAGTCATCTTCTCATTATTCTCAAAACTGTCCCAACTACCTGGTTCAAAGCAACATGCTTTACCTTTTATAGTAGCCAGTGCTACATCCAAATAATAAAATAAGCTGTCAATATGTGTGTGTGTGAAAACTGAGTTTCTTTAAAAATAAATTCATTTGACTTGGCCTTCCATATCTGTAACTTCTTCACTGGGTCAGTTTATCAGTGCCATTTAGCATCTAATGGATACAAGCCTGGCAATGAGCTATTCTGAACAGAAACTCATCCCTGTGGCTTCTAGTCCACTCTGCAATTCACAGAAGCCCTGGGTCAGTTGAAGATTCTTTCCAATTGTGACCTGTTCAATGTGGCCTGGGATTTTTACTTCTTTTCTGTGAATAAGAATATGAATAGAGTAAGCCTAAAATTATAATACCTTTAAAATTTGATCTCCAAAATGACTTACCATCATCTATGATTCCACTCAGTTTCAAGATGAAGGAAATAGATCCATTTTGTCAAGAGGGTATATCAAAGTTAAGAGACTAAAATAAAAGCTCAGAAGCATAGTTAAGACCAACCTTAGAAAACCCAGTGTGATCATACTTTGTTTCATCCATGGACATGTTTTGATCTGTTTGGCTCTGTAGTTCAGAAATTCATTAGAACCATTACTCTCATCTCATGCAAATTTCTTTATTCCTTTTGTGGATGTATATTTTAAGCACAAGATTGCTGCCTTCTTTTATCAGTGCTTCACTTGGGGCTTAAGAAAATAGACAGAGAAATCCACACCTCAGGTGATTTTGTTTTGTTTTAATATCCTTTGAGTTTTAATGATATCAATCATACATTGATTCACATGTATCATTCATCAGATGCTTAACATCCATCTTTTCCTAATTGCTTTTCTTAACACATTATAATTGCATATTTACTGCGTACTTTCAAAAAGACACATATGTAATATACACAAGCCCTTAATGTTTTCCATCTACCCACTTTATTGTCAGACATTAGAATTTAAAGACTTTGAATTCCTCACAGTAATCATGATCCATAATCACAGCTTTAATACAGTACCCAATAACTTATTTTTTCTCTCTAGTTTTTGTACCTATTTTCCTACTTCTTGATTTCTTCTACCAATCTTCCTTAACTCCAAAAGATGATTACTACTAGTTTTACTGAGTATTATAACAGGCAATATCCCAATCAACACTTATTAACATTCATATATGAAAGACAACATATAGATTTTACTTTTCTGCCTTGAGTTCAACATAAAGTCTTCCAATATAATTCATTTCACTGTTGAGTATTTGGACAATATCCCTCATGGATGAATAGAATTCCATTTGTATTATAATATCTTTAAGTCTCAATTCATTGATAGGCATGCTTGTTGGTTCCAAAACTTAACTATTGTGAATAGTGGAGAAGCAAGCATGAATACAAGTGTCTCCTAAATGTTTTGACACCATTTCCTTTAGATATATTCTCAGACATAGGAAAGCTGGATTATACAATAGCTCTGTCTTTCTTTTCTTTTCTTTTTTTTTTTTTTCTTTTTTTGTGTGGGGGTGGGGCTTTTGAGACAAGATTTCTCTGTGTAGCCCTGGCTCTCCTGAAACTCACTTTGTAGACCAGGCTGACCTTGAACTCAGAAATCCACCTGCCTCTGCCACCCAAGTGCTGGGATTAAAGGCGTGGGCCACCACCACCTGACTCTGTCTTTATTTTTTGAGTAAGCTCCATATTATTAACTTTAATTAATGGCCATGATAATTGGCATGACTATGAATATGTCATTATAAGAGTTCTCTTTCCGCTACATTCTCTGTAGAACTTTTGTTTCATGCTACTGATTCTAATTTAGGTAAGATAATTCATTTTTCCTCAATGAAAACTGGCAATAACATTTTAATTTTATTTAAAATTAATATTGTCAATAGTAAAATGAAATGAAATATTTACTCTACATTTTCCCACTCTATAAACCCTTCAATAATCTTTCTCTTAACTTCTTTCATGTAATGGAGAAAGAGGATTAGGCAGCTGGATAGATAGATAGATAGATAGATAGATAGATAGATAGATAAATGTAAATATAGATATCTCTAAGTTCAGTTAATACTACCCACATATTTATGGTTGTGGGATCATCTTCAGCTGGAACATAATAATTTTATTAGTGTCTACATTTTTATTTTGGTTTTTTCGAGTAGTGTCTACATTTCAAATAAGGATGATTATCTCTCCCTTAGAAACTATCAGTTGTGAATAGCAGATCAGTAAAAGTTGAGGCCTGTAACTCAGTTAATGCTGTTATATGAGAGTTTTTGCTGGTTTGATCTTAAGCAGATCTTGTGTAGATAACTCCAGTGGTAGTGAGCTCATGATGTCAGACTTTCACAGAACTTCTTCCCATTTTCTGGCTCGCTTGCTTGCTTGCTTGCTTTCTTTCTTTCTTTCTTTCTTTCTTTCTTTCTTTCTTTCTTTCTTTCTTTCTTCCTTCCTTCCTTCCTTCCTTTCTTTCTTTCTTTCTTTCTTCCTTTCCTTCTTATCTTCAAAGATCTCTGAGCCTTGATAGCAATGCTGTTTGGAGATTAATGTAAATATTCTGTTAAATGACGAGCATACAGTCAATTATTCTTAGTATTTTAACCAAAATGCATTTCTCTCTTGTCTACTGCCTACTATAAAAAATTTCTCTGACTAATTTTGAGAGCAACCCAGGGCTATGCATGTAAAGAGGTGTAAGTACTTTGGAAATAGTCCTGAAGGTTTCTAAAAATCTAGAAATAGGAATGTAATATGACCCTTCTAGACATACCCAATGTACTTAATATCCTCCTACTGAGATACTTGTACACCCGTGTTAAATACTAATATACTATAATAATTACAAATGAAATTAATCTAGATAATCACCAACAGATGAATTAATATGTAAAATATGATTATATTTAGAAGAAATGAATTATTACTTTGCTTTAAACAAAACTAAATTATGAAGTTTGCAGGTAAAACTGATCTAGAAAATTATATATACTAGGTAATCTAGGCCAAAAATACAAATGTGTTTTTTCAAATATGGGGATTTTAATTTCAAATCTTTTATTTTATGTTTTTAACTTTGAGCAAAAGAAGAAGCCAGCAAACTGGAAAGGAGTGCCTTTGGGAGAGTGAGATAAAGAAGGAGCTTGGTAGAAGAGAGGTGAAAAATAGTCAGTTGAAATACTGTGATTGGAAATGCTTAAGCAGGGAAAGGCAGGAGTGGTGTATAAAAGAAGATGGGGA
Organism: Mus pahari; assembly: GCF_900095145.1. Taxonomy (NCBI): domain Eukaryota; kingdom Metazoa; phylum Chordata; class Mammalia; order Rodentia; family Muridae; genus Mus; species Mus pahari. Next base: position 1,147,401 of record NC_034593.1, on the reverse strand, counting down.
GTTGAGTGGACAAAATAAAGATATATGGAACAACCTTATTCAAACTCAGTAGCCAGAAAACTAATTTCAAAACAAAACTTAAATCAAAGAATTTGAAAAAACAATCCCTGCCCTAGTGAACAGTGTTGCTCCTGGAATGCATGGGACATTAATTGAAAAATCACAGTGCAAAACGTGGGATTCCTCCTTACGAATTATTGGTCAAGAAGGTCCCAGAGGTCTCCAAACAACACATGCTATTGCTATAGCCAAAGGTAGTCCACTGTAACTACATGATAATGCCCCATTGCTGAAGATACCACATGCTTTGGGTGCAGGATATACAGAAACAAATCTCAAACCAACCAGAGGTTACTTCCATGTTGGGCAGTTTTCAGAGTGTTGTGATGGGTTGTGTGTGGTCATATGTGGGGAAGAAAAGATCAGAGGTCTTACCCAGTAATGTCCCCTAGGAGCTACAGTACTGACTTTGTAATTTGGTGATTTTTAGAATTATGTGTATAATAATTATTTTTAAAAACATAAATTCAACCAAGAAATAGGGAGAAACTTAAACAAGTAAGTATTTGAACTGAAAGAAATAGATGAAGTTCATTTACCTTCATGAGATTGTTATTACAAATAAGAAAAATGTACTTTTAACGTATTGTGACGTCTTTTAAAGACACTCAGGAGAAAGAGAAGAGTACTAATTTCACTGAAAGAAAAATGCTATGTAGTGGAATGTCATCTCACAGCAATTTTAATTTGCATGTTTAATCACATGAATTTCATATGTTCACTTATATTAATATAGATAGTCGTTAATCATTTATTGAAAGCATATTTTCTTTTTTGTTTGTTTATTTTGTTTTTCTTTTTCTCCTAAATTTTTTAATTAATATTTTCTTTATTTACATTTCAAATGCTATCCCCAAAGTTCCCTATACCCTCCCCCTGCCCCTGCTCCCGTACCCACCTACTCCCACTTCTTGGCCCTGGCATTCCCCTGTGCTGGGTCATATAAAGTTTGCAAGACCAAGGGGCCTCTCTTCCCAATGATGGCTGACTAGGCCATCTTCTGCTACATATGCAGCTAGAGACACGAGCTCAGGGGGTACTGGTTAGTTCATATTGTTGTTGCACCTACAGGGTTGCAGCCCCCTTCAGCTCCTTGGTACTTTCTTTAGCTCCTCCATTGGGGGCCCTGTGTTCCATCCAATAGCTGACTGTGAGCATCCACTTCTCTGTTTGCCAGGCACTGGCATAGCCTCAAAAGAGGCCCCTATATCAGGGTCCCTTCAGCAGAATCTGAAAACATATTTTCAGTACTTAATTAAAATAGCCTTTGACTAGGAATTCTAGCATAGGAGACTGTCATCTGGCATGACATTGGTAAATCATGTGAGTTTTTAAACTCTTAGAGTATCATTAAACTCTTCAAGTATCATAGAGAAGTCTATGCCACATGTGGAGAAGGAAAAATCAAATACAAATATCTTTTCAAAGACGTTATTTAAGTGAATGCATTCTTGATTCTACTAATTCAAACACACTTAAACTATCATGTACACTTCCAGAAAGAATGGACACAATTCTAAAGCAATATGGGTCACTCCAGAGATCTTTACAACAAACAAATGTTTGTTTAAAAAATATAATTTCTCTGTGTATATTTTAAATACTTTCAGTCTTCAGTTCAAATTACCCCTTCCAAAGTTGGATTTGATTTGATTTGATTTGATTTGATTTGATTTGATTTGATTTGATTTGATTTGATTTCTAAACAACCATAAGAATGGCCTGACATGCCCCAAAAGTTGTGCACTTGTGTATGTTGATTGTTTAATAAAACATCATTGCCAGAAATATAGGGCACTGCCATGAACAGTGATCTATAAGATTCTGTTGAAGGAGAATATTTCTTTTTCAAACTTCAGGTATTAAAGAGGAGCTAAGATACAGGATGTGTGTATTTCAAAACATTTTTCAAAAAGCAAGGTCTTTTGTGGAGTAGTTCACCTGATGCAGAACTACTGTGTAAAGACTGGCTGGCCAATAAATGGGTTTAGAACATGTCATTATGCTTGACTCAACTTTTTCATTCGAATTTTGCTTGAGTTACAATTTTTCAGATGCTTTCAAATGTTTACAATTTATCATAAGTATTCTCAATTTCCCATCAGGCACAGTTACTCTTTCCACTGAGTACATCCCAGCATGACTCCAGCATTTATAAAGGCAGGGTGATTACTAATAGCCTGGTATTTCAAGTTGAAGTGGAATAAAGGCTAATTGCAACACACCACCTCAGTTCAGTAAAAGTAGAAGTCTCCTGGTCAGGTCCACAAATCCATTAGGATTTTATTGGGTCCTAAAAAGAGTTATGTGATTCCCTAGGATCCAATCCTTGTCAATCAGGCATGGTAAATTGGATTCTTGGATAGGGAAATCCCTTAGGGAGAGTAGATGTTATCTGGATCAGATGCAGTGATTTCTTCGACTCTGTGCTCACTAGGTTCTGTTCTCTCTTTAGAGAACCACTAAAACCATAATAAGTATTGATTAACCCATTACTGCACATTATCCACTGGCTTCTGCCTCGCTGTATTTAAACACTATGCTGCATCTTCACCAGGCCTCTACACAGATACTTGCTCTGCCGTTGCCTTCTTGCCGAGATAGCTCCAAGCACATTTCCTTTTAGTACAAACTCAATATCTCATTTAGTTCCTATTGCAGGCCTGAAACGTTCCCACAGTAACCTGGAGAAAGAAATTGATAAGACTGATGCTGGGACATTATTTTTTTGCATAATTTAAGTGTTTGAACATTTTAAAATCTTAAGAATTTTCCTCCAGGACACAGAAAAATATCAATTATATTAAAAAGCTAAGACAGGTTTTCATATGGAAAAAATTTTTTTAAGTTTGTGAGGAATGTGAGACTTAGAATACATTATGTAATCTAATTATTTCTGTTGTCAGCATAGAGAGTTTTCACCAATGCAGCTAATTTCATTAGTTGTTGTAGCATTCAGGAGGCAGGGAAGTTATGATGCATCTGATACTGCAAACATTTGGTAGCTGTGTGTAAGTTTCCCCTGAACACTGACTGTTCCTGAGGGAAAGCACAATTTCTGACTGTGTCTATATACCTTTAGAATTTTCTCCTAAGACAAAAGCTGTCTGGTTTTCTTCTTCATGGCACTTAATTCCAGAAATACAGAGCTCAGCCAGACAAATTAAGGTTGATTAGAGGGGACAAGGTCATGGACTGGATAGAACTGGGTCAACCTCAGTCATGACAGCGAAAACAATTATACACATACATGACCCATGCTTGTAGGAACTACTTGGTTGCAAATTTATTCTGGCCACATACAGAATTTTTCAAGTTTATATATGTGTATATATGTATACATACATATATATATATATATATATATATATATATATATATATATATATTTAATTTTTGAGTTTGGAGATTTTAAGCTTATATTGCCTTTTTTGTTCATTAAAGATTAACCATCTGATCAAATGATTTTCAATACATTGTCAAAATAAATTATATTCACTTCATTAGATGTACAGGAAGTGTAGCCAAAGAAGGGACAAGTATTAATTTAGGACTCTGCAGAAATTGACACTCCATCTTATGACCCCGAGGCTGGATTATTCAGGGTATCTAGTGATGGAAGGAAGTCTGTCTCCATAGCAATTACCTAAATCTTTTACAAGTCATTTCTGGAAAGAAAATTAGAGCAATTGTGTCAGGATGGTCATATGGCAGAAATTGCACACTCATTCAAAGCACTTATGTCTCTGTCTTTGTCCTTGCTTGATGGCTCCTTTTGTTTATGGGTCTGTGTTTGAAAGCCTGATTGGCCATGAGCAGATGTGCCAAATGCAACCACAAAAGGTTGGTTTTTGTTTTCTCTCAATTCTTTTATAACTTCCTCCCCTCAGTCCTGTTTCTCTCATTTCTTTGTCTCTTTCTCTTGCAAACTGCTAAATTTTTCTGCTTCTTTTATATTAAGCCAATTATTAAGGAAAGTCTTACAATACAAAGAAACCCAATTTTAAAAATTGGCTTTAAAAGCCCCTCCTCTTGTGTGTGACCCTAGTTATTATTAACATATAATCTTTAAAAGTCAGGTAGGTAATTCTAAACTTAGAAAAAAAAAAGTGAGAAGTGTGTCATATTCTAGGACACATGACTATCAATCATTTTGCTAATTGACATTAAATCAGTAAGCTTGTCACTATGTAGAGACATTGCTTAGATATTATTTTATTTTTCTAAAATCTTTACAATTGCTATCTTAAATTAATAACCAAAGAAAGGTTTCAGTTGGATAATAGGAGAAGACTACCCTGAGGATTTCGATGTTTTTATTAGTAATTAAAAAAATTGAAAGGGAAATCTGGGTCAATGCGAATTGTAACTTTCATTGAGGGATGAGCACAATGCTGCCTAAGACTGCCCGTCAAGTTCCTTGTTCAGGAAAATTTACAATTAATTGGTTTTTACAACAACAAAAATATCCCCTTCTTCATGGCTCAGCAAGGGACCTGCCACACTAATCTATTCCCAGTTAGCTGGCCATGGTCCTTTCCTCTATCTGTCTTAGCATATTGATTTCTGAGCTGCCTTATTGGCTCCTAACATAATTACAGCAGGAGTGGGTTTCTTAATACTGCTAATACATTTACATCATAACATCTAGGGAAGCTGACTATAACACTATCTGGCACTGTTGCTACAGTTAATGGTCAGTTTCTATTTCTATTATAAACACTATGTTTTCAGGGAGTTTAGTTTTAATTTGTTTAAAGAAGAAGCCTGTCTTAATGTCTTCTAAGATCTACATATTTCTATCTTTAAAGTTTTTAAAAATGAAGTCTCTATATCCCTCCGGAGTTTGACATTTTCTGCAAAACGAACCATTTTCAGTTATTACTGGATTTTTGACTTGGCAAATAATTTGAAAAATGGTTCAGTTATGGTATCATTATAAGTAAAGTTGCTAGACTCTATATATGTTAATATTCTTTTCATCTACACTACATGATAATCCCAGACTTCAAAGATTCATAACACCTAACAACACATACTTGACAAACAGATTTTCTTGAAATAGAAAATTTTCCATAAAAAATGATTTTTTATTGAAATATTATTATTCAGTTTTCTTCCTCACAACCACATAATAGATTTTTCCAGAAAAGTGTGTTACACTGTGCAACATTCTTTACTTGGAAAAAGTTCAATTTTCCTGGAGATTTAAACAATTGACAAGTAGGAAATTGGATCAATATTGACATTTAGCTGCAAAATGATTATTTATAGATGTGTGCCTAAGATGTTGAACAAGAGTAACCTACAAATGCACATTCCACTAAGACATTGAGTCTTAGGATTTAAGATGAATTCCACACCATGGAAACCTCTCTATTTGGTTATATGTTATTTGTGAACTCTCTTAAAAGTGATGGACGATGGGAATGAAGCACAAAAATGACATGTGCAAAGTACTCAACTCATGATATATAAACTGCTCCACATCTATATTTATCATCTATAAGCTCATTAATCTACAGAAAAGAAAATTCATGTTATTGTCTAGCCAAAGGTAAAAACCATCTCTATATTTGTCATACATAATGATATGATAAATTAATATTATACATGTTTGAGTACATTTAAATATAGATATAATTAGTATGTTGCATAGTATAAATATGTAATAAAAATGTATGTTAAGAAAAGAAATTTTCATTTTCATTTGCTTCTTTAATGAAAAATAGGATATAATTGAGGTATTTACCTTAAAACTGAATTTTATCATTCCTTTCTTTATAAACACAGAGTAAAACCAACTACTTAGAGCATTAGAACCTTCATTTTCAGTCTCTGCTGTCATCATAGATTTTACCTAATATTTTGGAATGTGCTTTGATTTTTTTTCTATTTTCATTTATTTTTCACAGCAAACTTTGAGATGAGAGAATGGTTATAATCTAGGACATAGGTTATTTCCTGTGCTCAGAAGCTCCTGGATTAGAAACTAAAGTGATGTTCAAGGGGAAGGTAATGCCCAGAGGAAGTAGATGTAAGTCTGATGAAGAAATTCTAAGATAGCTTGTTATAGGACATACTGCCGGCATTATAATTCAAGGATTAGAAATTACTTTAACTACATTTTAAGACTGAAATGGCCTTGATAGACTTGTTGAACTTATGTTTTCTCCATATTAATTACCTGTTCTGTAGTCTTCTGTATCCAAGTACTAATCAACTGAAAAAAACTTCTTTATCATTGGCATTTCCAAATTTAAGCTATACTCAAAAATAAAGACACACACTTTAGGACTAGAGAAGTGAAGGGCAACGCTATTACTAGACTCAGGATTGCAGTTTTCATGGCTCTATAATGTAGAAGGTGCAGGTATTGAAATGCATCATGACACTAGTTTTCAATATCCTTGTTACTTGCCAAGAACTTTGATTTTCATAACTGCTGCACTCCAGGGATAGGAAACTGACAAAGACATTATCTGAGAGGAGATAAAGTACATCCTTAAGTATTGTTCAGTGCATAGGTATAGGAAAATAAATCACTGTATTCCTCATTTTAATGAACAACATACATCTTCTTGTCATTAAGTGTCATCAAGGAAATGCAAAATGTAGATAGGCACCTTTCTGGTAATGCCTGGACTTGGTCCTCGTGGGCAGAAGAAGCACAGAAAACAGTTTCTGAACATCCTGACTAATGAGGAGAAGGTTAGACATCTTCCACAAAGACCTCTTTGGAGAGATGTGATGGGATAAAATCATCTTTTCTGTTTGCTTAGAGGAGATTGTTTATGATTTATTGTAATCCAGAAAGTAAGACAGTATGTTGTATGATTATGCATATAGAATACATGCATAGACATCCATATGAATAGTTACTGGCCATCCAGCAATTCTGTATATCACATTGTAACATTGTAATTTCCAAAACTTTCTGTAATTGAACTTTTATTACAAAACACATTTCTTTTTTGGGGGGGAAGGGGGCAGGGAGAGTACCATGTGTTTAATATTCTTTTTTTTAAAATAGATATTTTCTTCACTTACATTCATTTCTAAAGACTAGCTGTGTTTTGCCTATTTTTGTGTGCTCTTCCAGTTCTATGCTTTACTAATTAAAGAATTATAGGATAAGCTGACAAAGAAGGTATGATGTGGAATGCAGTACTCTTAATTATTTTTTAAAATAATTTTATAGCCAGGCAGTGGTGGCGCACGCCTTTAATCCCAGCACTTGGGAGGCAGAGCCAGGCGATTTCTGAGTTTGAGGCCAGCCTGGTCTACAAAGTGAGTTCCAGGACAGCCAGGGCTACACAGAGATACCCCATCTCGAAAAACAACAACAACAACAACAACAATAATAATAATTTTATAAACAGTTCAAATGTTTGGTGGCTAAAGACAAGAATTTTTAATTTCTTTTTACTTCTTTGCTAGAAATTATGTTAATACAATCAGTATAGTCAAGAAGCATGACTTTTTACTAATATAGGTTAGTATAGATATGCAATGTCATATAACTTATTATAAACTAAAAAATAATTTATGATTATGCTACCAAGACTTGAAACTTTGAAGTTTATAAACTCATGTAAATTCATAAACTTTTGAACCTGAGCATTTTAGCCAATGTGCAATCATTTAGATTTTGCCAGAACATTTCAAACAACATTATGGTTACACATTTTATACTAAATATAAAATTTAACTGAGCGTTTCATTCTTTTAACCATTTCATGGGTTCTACTTGAAGCATGGAATTGCAGTGGCAGAGGAATTCACCAAGGGACAAGTGGAACAGCTTAGTCAAGTTTTAAAATCTTCAAAAGACTTCTACCCTGATTTGCAGTGGAAGTACCTACAGAATCTCGTTCCCAATGGCGTGCCTGCACTCTGAATTTCATACTCATAAACGGACTTTTCTCTGGAAAGATGGCTTTACAACACCTGTCATAACCAAGAAGAATCGCCAGCTATTCCTTTCAATGTTCCTAATTGTTGTCAGAAAATGACCTAAAACTCTGACACAGAATTTTTCAAAGTCAGGCTTCCACAAGGCACGCACATTTATCAATGTTTGCGCCACATGCACCTAAGCTGCAGCACGTGTGAAGGTCTGTTTTTATTTAATTCTCAAGATTTTGTTGTTAATGGGAAAACTGTCTCATAAATTAGGGAAGTGCTCAATTACAGTCCTGACAGAGATTGATTCCCGTTTCGCTGCTGGTCAGTACCTGCAAGTGAAGGCCTAAGAAACCACAACTCCTGCTAATGTTGGCGCCACTTCAAAGGTGACCATGAACAAGTGGTCATTACGAATTAGGATAGGGCTTGGCTACAAGCCTGGGAACTGTTTGTATTTGATAGCGACCATCTGTATGAGAATTCCCTCATTATGTGGTTATGGATACTCATGGGATAGAATGCAACTTCAAATGATTTGCATATTCATTTCGTTAAAAAAAAAAGTCTAATTGACAAATAAGGCCTCAGTCATCACATATGAACCAATAAATTGTGAAAGTATTTTTTTGTCATTTTATACACCAGTAAACCATAAAGGGAAGGAGTCCCAAAATAAAAGACAGTAGAAAGAAAATTTTTACCTTAAAAAAAACACAAATTTAGACTTTTAAATGGGAGGAATTCCTTTTTACAGTTTAAAAAATGGAATTCTATTAAAGTTTTGGTTAAAAAAAAAAATCTCCAGAGGATGTTATGAAAAAGAAACAACTGAGTTCTAATCCTTTATGGTAGATGTGATATTAGTTATTATGTCTTAAATATGCTCCCTTGGCTTTCAGAAAAAAAGCAATTTGAATACGTGTTTTTGTCTTTGTTTGTTTTTCTTTCTTTTTTTTTTTTTTTTTTTTTTGGAGTTTCGAGACATTGTTTTTCAAGACAGGGTTTCTCTGTGTAGCCCTGGCTGTCCTGGAACTCACTCTGTAGACCAGGCTCCCCTGGAACTCAGAAATCTGCCTACCTCTTTCCCAAATGCTGCGATTAAAGGTGTGCTCCACAACCGCCCGGCTGTTTTTTGTTTTTTTGAATTATCTTTAATCTGTTTTTATAGGCCAGTTAATATCCCCCTACTGGTCTCACCGCACTCCCCACAGACAGTTCCTCATCCCATTCCTTCTGCTCTCCCCCACCCTGCCCAGTCTGCAAAAGGATGTCCCCCACACCCGCACCGCACCATAGCAGGCCTCCCCACTCCCTGGGGTCTCAAATCTCTCTCAAGGGTTAGGTCCCTCTTCTTTCACTAAGGTTAGACCAGGCAGTCCTCTGCTGTTATGTATCAGGGGTAGGGGCTTCATATCAGCTGGTGTATGTTGCCTCTTTGGTGGCTTAGTATCTGAGAGATCTCAGAGATCCAGGTTAGTTGAGACTCCTGGTCTTCCTATGGTGTTGCCCTCCTCCACAACTTATTCTATCCGTTCTCTAATTCAACCACAAGGGTTCCCTGTTTCTGTCCATTGGTTGGGTGTAAATATATGCATCTGTCTCTATCAGCTGCTTGCTGGGTCTCTTGGAGGGCAGCACCATAGCATCAATAATAGTGTCTGGCCATGGAGCCTCCCCTTGAGATGGATCCCAAGCTGGGCCGGACTAAGCCTCCTTTCTCTCAGCCTTTTCCCCATTTTTGTCCCTGCAGTTCTTTTAGACAGGAACAATGCTGGGTCAGTGTTTTTCACTGTGGGATAGCAACCCCAACCCTCCAGTTAATGGACTCTAAAAGTTCCCTGTCCCCATTGTTGGGTATTTCTTCTAGGGTCCCTCCCTTTGAGTACCTAGAGTATCTCATCTCCCAGGTCTCTGGTGCATTCTAGAGGGTCCTCCCGCCTCTTAACTCCTGAGGTTGCCTGTGTCTATTCTTTCTGCTGGCCTCCAGGACTTCACTCCTGTTCCTCCCAATACCTGATAATGTTCTCCTTTCCCCTCTCTGTCCCCTCTCCCACCCAGATCTCTCCCTCCCTCTGCCCACCATGATTTATTTCTGTAATCATTTTAATGTTTTGCTTATTTATTTATTTATTTATTTATTTATTTATTTATTTATATTTAGAATCTCTCTCTCTCTCTCTCTCTATATATATATATATATATATATATATATATATATATATATATATATATATAATCTATTTTTTTGAGAGAGAGTTTCTATGTGTAGCCCTGGCTGTCCTGGAACTAGCTCTGTAGACTGCATGGCCTTCGAATTTAGAAATTTGCTCCCTCTGCCTCACAAGTGCTGAGATTAAAATTGTGAGTCATCACTGCCTGAGATTTTTGTTTTCAAAAGCATGGATGTTTGAAACATTCAAATATATTTCTCACCTAACATATTAGATAAGCTCTATTTGCTATTACAGTATTAACAGTGATAAAATAAAGGATTGCAACAAAATACTCTGACAGTCTGCCTTTGCTTCAGTGCCAGGACACCTATGCTGGGGCTAGAGTTAGGAAGCATGTGGCAGACAAGCAAACCTTTGACAACCAAATCATTTTTTTTTGTTATTTATATACCTGTTCACAATATGCACATTTGAGTTTGTGTGTGTGTGTGTGTGTGTGTGTGTGTGTGTGTGTGTATGTGTTTACAAGATATTTTAGGATTCGGATGTCAAGTTTGCTATTATTTGAGAGCTTCAAATATAGATTATACTCTAAAAATGTGGTCTGTAATAAATAGTTATTCAATGTTTCTTCCTTGGTCTATACTACTTTGCATAAAAAATGAGAATTATTGTAAAATTTGATATGATAAGCACTGAAAGGATATCTTTAAATTTGTGCTTTCTATTTTGAATTTCTATTTTGAATAAAACAAAGGCAGTCACAAGTTATGTATCATTTAGGGGAAAAAGGGAAAAATAAAGGAGGAAGGAATGGAGGGCAAGAATGTGGAAGGAATGGAGGATGAGAAAGTGGAAGGAATGGTAGGTGAGACTAAGGAAGGAATGGTGGATTTCATATGGGGTAATTGCTTTTATTCTGCCAAACAATATGAATTTTCAAATGATATGATAATATTTTATATTAAAGGAGTTGAAAGTAGCATGTGATAAAGGAACCTATGGTTAACTGGTAATTAAGAATAAGTTAATAATGTTACACCTTGAGAGGCATCTCTTTCCATACATTGGAATGGTTTATGTTTATGCTTCATTTGTTTGATGTTGTTATTTCTGTAATGTTAATTAATCTTAATGAATTAAAAATGGGTTAAAAATAAATGGTACCAAGTTGGATAAACAGGAAGTGGAGTGGATCTGGGAAGAGTTGGAGAAGGGGAAGGGTGCAGCATTTGGGATGTAAATAAATAAAATAATTAACTAATTTTTAAAAAGAAAAGCAAAAACAAAGAAACAAAGAAGAATTTCAAAAACTGAAGACCAAAAACCAAACAAACAGAATATCTTACAAATGCATGTTGGTGAGTATCTGTATCTATCTCATACAGATGCTGGATAGAACTTCTCAGATGGCTGCCATGCTAGGTTTCTGTCTGCAACATAGTATCTGTCATAGCATCAGGGTTTGGTGCCCACCAATGGGATGGATCACAAGTTGGTCCAGTCACTAGTCAACCATTGCTTCAGTCTCTGCTCCATTTTTGTTCCTGCATTTCTTTTAGACAGGAGCAATTTTGGGTCAAAAAATTGTAGGTGTGTTGGTATCCCAATCCTTCCACTGGAGTCCTATCTGGCTACCAAGGTAGTCTCTTCAGATTGCATCTCCTCAATGTACAGATCTATAGGACATCCTAGAGATTCACCACCCCCTCCACTCCACAGCTTCATATTTCCATTTTTTTTGCCTGAGCCTCTGGGCCTCTTTCTTGACTTTCCCCATATCTCATCCGCCCTATTTCCCTCCCACTTATCTCCCTATCCCAGGTCCCTCCATCCCTCTGCCTCTCACAACTATCTTTTTTCCCCTTCTAGGTGGGATTTAAAGTTACTCACTTGGGCCTTCCTTCTTTCTTAGGCTCTGAGGGTTGCATCATGGGTATTCTGTACATTTTAGCTAATACTCATTTATTAGTGAGTATATATCATGCATGTCCATAATGCATTTGGGTTATGTAATTCAGGATGCTATTTTTTAATTAATTACATTTGCCTGCATAATTCATGATATCTTTGCTTTTAGAAGCTAAATAGTATACCATTGAGTCATTGTACTATATATATATATATATATATATATATATATATATATATATATATT
>NC_034593.1:1129586-1134766 GCF_900095145.1 Mus pahari | reverse complement strand
TTTTTTTTGGTTTTTCGAGACAGGGTTTCTATGTATAGTCCTGGCCGTCCTGGAACTCACTTTGTAGACCAGGCTGGCCTCGAACTAAGAAATCCACCTGCCTCTACCTCCCAAGTGCTGGGATTAAAGGCGTGCGCCACCACCGCCCGGCTTATCACTTGATTTTTATCTTAGCCATTTTGATCTGTGTAAGAGAAAGTCTCAGAGACGTTTTGATTTACATTTCCCTGATGACTAAGAACATTGAACACTTCCTTAAGTTCTTAGCCATTCAAAATGCTTCTTTTGAGAATTCTCTGTTTAGCTTTCTACCACATTTTTAATTGAGTTATTTGGGTTATTGGTATCTAACCTTTAGAGTTCTTTAAATAATTTTTGGATATATATACATAAGTGATCGCAAACATTCTACCAGAGAACTTCTAGAGTTGATAAACACCTTCAGCAAAGTGGCTAGATACAAAAGTAAGTCAAAGAAATCAATATCCCTCTGTTTTACAAATGATAAACTGACCTGGATAGAAACTAGGGAAACAATATTTTTTAAAATAGCCACACATAATATAAAATATCTTGATGTAACTCTAACCAAGCAAGTGAAAGATATGTATAAAAAGAAATTAAAGTTCCTGAAGAAAGTAATTGAAAAAGATATAAGACAGAAGGATTTCTCAAGTTTGTAAATTGGTAGGAATAACATAGTGAAAATGGTCATCTTACCAAAAGCATTCTACATATTCAATGCAATTCCTATCAAAAGTCTAAGTTTTTTTTTATATAGATCTTGAAAGGGCAATTCTAAAACTCATATGAAAATTAAAAAACAAAAACAAAAAACAAAAACACAGGATAACCAGTACAATCCTGAACAATAAAAGAACTTGGGATGAGTTAACATCTCTGACCTGAAGCTGTATGACGGAGCAATAGTGACAAAAACCTGTCTGGTATTGATATAGAAACAGACATGTTGATCAGTGAAATTGAGTCAAAGACTACAAGAAATAAATCCACATACCTATTGACACTTGATTTTTGACAAAGAAACCAAAACCATACAATAGAAAAAAGAAAGCATTTAAACTAATGGAGTTGGTCTAACTGGATGTCTACATGAAGAAGAGTGAAAATAGTTCCATATTTATCACAATGCACAACGCTAAAGTCCAAATGGACTAAGGACCTCATCATAAGACTGGATACACTAATCCTCTAGCAGAGAAAGTGGGAAATAACCTTGAATACATAGGAAAAGGAGACAATTTTCTGAACAGAACATCAATGGCTTGTGCTGTAAAATCAAGAATTGATAAATGGGACCTCCTAAAATTGAAAGCCTTCTGTAATTATCATTTTTGATCATTGATTATGAAACATGTACACAGGGAATTAAGTTTATTTAAACATCATCAATGAGGAAAATATTCTGCATTCTCATTTCACAATTCTAAAGACATAGTGACAAAAGCCTTAAAGACAAATACGGTGAACAGCTAAACATGGTTGCACTGGAAATCAATGATAGGTCTTTGCAATTGTAACATCTGCTCACTTTCATCCTTTTGCTATGCTGTTTATCATGATCATGGATAAGAAGTCAAATAGGTGCAATGTGAGCGCAGCATAGACCACACACACCACTGTATGTGAGAGATAACTTTATACTTCAGGCTTGCCACTAATAATAAACCAACAATCTGTGAATTAATTTTTCTTGCATATTGTATAAGTATCTTTCAATAAGCATTCTTAACTAACTAGGACAACGGGTAATATTAATTAATGATAACATTTTGAGGAGATAAATATGCTTATCTACATTTGGACATTTAATGGTACAGTGTTATATAGTCTGGTGTAATCATAAACAGCTTGCATATATAAATTTCATATTTTAAACATTTTGTTTTGGCTGCCATTTGAGAAGTCCTGAGTCTAAAATAATTTATTTTATAGAATCTTGCACTAGTAACTCCAGTTTTTATCCTACTTGAATTGAATCTTTCTGCATTACTTTGTTTTTCACTTCAAATTTGAATATATAATAAATGTATACCACTTAGACAAACTTGAAAGTAGGTGATAAGAGGTCTTGCATTTCTATTTGCTGTCATTGAATTCAGGATATGACACAGATCACCTTGTGACACAAGGAAGATATAGATCAATGTAATATTTCTCAAAATTCATTGCAGCTGCAACTTGGAGTTGGCCATTGGACATATGAATGGTTATACATGGATATTACTCTAAAATACTGAGTGTAATAATGGGTTACTGTGAAATTATATATGTGGCTTATATATGTGGCTAACTTATTGTGTGCCAAGAAAAAAACCACATTGAGTTAATACTATATATTATTTTGTATATATTATTTTCAGGAAATTACATGAAACTAGGACTCTGCATAGTTGTTAGAATATTTTTATTTCTAATATTTCTGAAGTTTATTTAGTTAATTAAAACTAAAGGATGATTGTTATAAACATATTCTGGTGGGATTTAATCTACCAATTGAATTTGAAAGACATTGGGTCAAACTGATTGGTATTCTAGCAGAGAAATATTAATGAGTGGAAAATGGCCCTCTAAGAGAGTAGTCTATTAACATAGAGCATCCTATAAGAGTCACTTACTATGACTAAATCAAAATATAGGGTCTAAAGTGCTACAACCCATTTATCATTCTAAGTATTAGCTAAGTACACAATTCAACTAACTCAGAAATTCAATGTTGATGCTAAAGCTTATACATGTCAGCTCCCAAGTTTTTTAAAGGTGTATTCCTATATAAGCATATGAAGATGGGAACAACTAAAGAAACAGAAGTATAAAAGCCTTGTCCCTGTGCTACATCCCTGAGTAAAACTTTACTCTAATTTTAATATGGTGCTGTGATTACTTTCAATAAAGCTTAAAAGACATATATAATATTTCTTACAAACTTCTGAAATTATTCCAGACCACAAAGTTTCATTAATGTCTTGTAATTCCCATCTATTCTGCTATCTTTTTTGATGGAGCAATGCTTTTTAATTTATATAACATATAAAATGAAATTATTACACCAACTCTTTACCCTTCTATGTGTACACCTGATAACATTTTTATGAATCATGGGAATTCATTCTGTAATAAGTTTTTCTTATATTTTCTTATATTGCTGTTAATTCATTTAGTTAACTTCTTGTTCTTGATTTCTTGATCTTTTCATATTACTCTGACCCCCTTGCATAAGAACATAATGAAACTTCAAATTTACTGTAATCACTCAGAGTATCTCCATTCAACTTTGATACAAGGCTTTTAGAAAGAAAAAAAAAAAAAAAAGATTCACTGCTACTTTCCAGGGATGATTGAATACTTCATTCTAGAAGACAACAGAGTTAGATCAAAAATATACATCTGAAAGAGTTCTTAGAACTTCTTCTACATTTCTCTATACTTTCAAATTAAAGCTACAAGTATTTGGTTGTCTGTTTGAAGGAACAAGAAGTCAAGTGGATGTTGAAGGAAAGTGAGTTGCAATGATGTGAATCCAGTCTTATATTCCCAGCTTCTCATGGAGATGTTTCATGGGTCTCAACCTGCAAAGACAGCATAGAACATAGTCAAGTTTTAAAAGATGCATAAGGATCCGCCAAAGACTCATAGAGTTATAAAATGTCAAGAGGATTGCTGTTGGAGTTTCCCAAACTCCACACTGATAAATATCTGTGATTTTTGGACAGCCACAAAAATATTTGAATGCCATTAAAACATCACCATTAATATCTGTGTAGGTTTGAATAAAAGTGGTCCCATAATGCTCATAGGGACTATAACTAATAGGATGTATGGCCTTGTTGGAATAAGGGTAGCATTGTTGCAGAAGGTGTGCCCTGTATGTGTACTTCTGAGACATCAAAACCCAGTGACATCTTGTCTCAGCCACTTAACTTTCTACTGCCTGATGATCCACTGTAGAACTCCCAACTCCTTTTCCAGTACCATGTCTGCCTGTACACTTTCTGCTGTGGTTACTGTCATGCTGGCAATAGACTAAACCTCTGAAAGTATAAGTCAGCCCCCAAAAAATGTTTTCCTAAATTCAACAACCTCCCACCCCTGTCCACATTTCTCATGGTTCAGGGAAGACCATGAAATAAGGGACAGAAAGAATATACTAACCAAAGCATAGGAAGAAGTACTGTGAATATCTAACCTCTGGACATGACATGGCTACCACATAGACAAAATAACAATAATAGTGGTTACCTACACAAGACTTCCAAAATATCAAAAGGAGTTAAAAACTGCAGTATCTATGTAGGGATTGCCACTCAATTCCCATCACTAGCAGAGAAGTAAATGACAAAGGTGACTGTTAAGATGGGGTGAGGTTCTTCATGTAGTAAAGGTTTTTGTGCGTTTCCCACCCACACCTCACACAGATACTTATGCCCAATGTTAATTGGATTTGGAGAGTTTTGTTTTTTTAAAAAAAAGAAGACATAAAATTGAGTGAGAGATAGAAAATACTTTAGGAAAGAGTTGAAAGTGTATATGACCATGAAATATCATATATGCATAAAGTATTAAAGCAAATTCTGAAACAGCATAAGCCTCACTAACTTAACATTGCAATATAGTAGACATGTTCTTAAGTCTGTGGCTGGCTTCTGCTGTGCTCATATGGTAAGGTGAATATAGCCAAAATTTAATATTTTTTATACCCCATAATCATTGTGCCATTATTACAGAAGCATACAAATATTAACTAGTGATTGATGTTGTAACCTGGAGGCCATGTTGATGTCTGTGACCCATGTTACCAACAAAATCCAAGTGTATCTCCATTTTCTGTGTTGTATCCTGAAGCCATGTTCATGTTTTGGGTTGTGCAAACCTCAAAACAATGTGAATGGCCTACACTATCATCTGGGGGCATGGGGATGTCTGGACCTGTTCTGCTGCTAAGGGTTCTGTCTGGGGTACATACTTCTACTATATCTGAGGTCTGTGTTTGTGCTCTATGCTGATGAAAGAAACCATGTAGAGGATCATAATATGTGCTCCTACTGACTATGAAAAGCAAGGAATCTATGGAGAAGATGGAGGGGCATGTAAGGCTTCTATGACAACCCATATCCCAAGCCAAAATACCTCACACATAATCCCATCCCCACAAATCCCAA
>NC_034593.1:1121424-1129386 GCF_900095145.1 Mus pahari | reverse complement strand
TGTGTGTGTGTGTGTGTGTGTGTGTGTAGGGGGTTGACTTCCATATGAGAGGCAGGTCACTGAGAATTTGAGTATAGGGATAATTTGGACTGAGCTTCTATTTCTTTGATGTTGTTATTTTTAACGAATTTTTTAAGATATTTTCTTCACTTACAGTTGAAATGCTATCCCAAAGTCCCCTATAGCATCCCCCTGCCCTGTGCCCCAACCCACCCACTCCCACTTCCTGGCCCTGGCTGGGGTATATAATCTTTGTAAGAACAAGGGCCTCTCCTCCCAATGATGGCCGACTAGGCCATTTTCTGCTACATATGCTGCTAGAGACACAAGCTCTGGGAGTACTGATTAGTTCATATTGCTGTTCTTCCTATAGGGTTATAGACACCTTCAGATACTTGGGTACTTTCTTTAGCTCCTCCATTGGAGGCCCTGTGTTCCATCCAATACATGACTGTGAGCATCCACTTCTGTATTTGCCAGGTACTAGCATAGCTTCACAAGACACAGCTATATCAGGGTCATAACAGAAAAATCTTGTGGCATATGCAATAGAGTCTGCATTTAGTGGCTGATTATGGTAAGGATTCCCAGATGGAGCAGTCTCTGGATGGTCCTTCCTTCTGTCTCAGCTCCAAACTTTGTGCCGCTAACTCCTTACATGGGTATTTTGTTCCCCATTATAAGGAGGGATAAAGTATCCATATTTTGGTTTTCCTTCTTCTGGAGTTTCATGTGTTTTGCAAATTGTCTCTTGGGTATTCTAAGTTTCTGGGCTAATATCTGTTTATCAGTGAGTACATAATATATGTGTTCCTTTGTGCTTGGATTACCTCACTCAGGATGATATCCTCCAGATACATCCATTTGCCTAAGAATTTCATAAATTCATTGTTTTTACTTGCTGAGTAGTACTCCATTATATAAATGTACCACAGTTTCTGTATCCATTCTTCTGTTGAGGAACACCTGGGTTCTTTCCAGCTTCTGGCTATTATAAATAAGGCTGCTATGAACATAGTGGAGCATGTGTTCTTATTAACAGTTGAAACATCTTCTGGATATATGCTCAGGAGAGGCATTGCTGGATCCTCCAGTAGCACTGTGTCCAATTTTATGAGGAACTGCCATACTGCTTTCCAGAGTGGCTGTACAAGCTTGAATTCCCACCAGCAATGGAGGAGTGTTCCTCTTTCTCCATGTCATCGCCAGCATCTACTGTCACCTGAATATTTAACCTCAGCCATTCTGACTGGTGTGAGGTGGAATCTCAGTGTTGTTTTGATTTGCATTTCCCTGATGATTAAGGATATTTAACATTTTTCAGGTGCTTCTCAGCCACTCAGTATTCCTCAATTGAGAATTCTTTGTTTAGCCCTGTGCCCCATTTTTTAATAGGGGTTATTTGATTTTCTGAAGTGCAGCTTATTGAGTTCTTTGAATATATTGGATATTAGTCCACTGTCAGACTTAGGATTGGTAAAGATTCTTTCCCAATCTGTTGGTGGCCTTTTTGTCTTATTGACAGTGTCTTTTGATTACAGAACCTTTAGAATTTTATGAGGTCCACTTTGGAAATTCACGATCTCACAGCATAAACCATTGGTCTTCTGTTCAGGAATTATTCCCCTGAACCCAAATCTTCCAGGCTTTTCCCCACTTTTTCCGCTATAAGTTTTAGTGTCTCTGGTTTTATGTGGAGTTCCTTGATTCACTTAGACTTGAGCTTTGTACAAGGAGATAAGAATGGATCAATTTGCATTCTTCTACACGATAACCCCCAGGTAAGCCAGCACCATTTGTTGAAAATGCTTTCTTTATTCCACTGGATGGTTTTAGCTCCCTTGTCAAAGATCAAGTGACCATAGGTGTGTGGGTCACTTCTGGATCTCCAATTCTATTCCATTGATCTACCTGTCTGTCACTGTACAAGTACCATGCAATTTTTACCACACTTGCTCTGTAGTACAGCTTGAGGTCAGGAATAGTGGTTCCCCCAGAGTTTCTTTTATTTTTGAGAATAGTTTTTGCTATCCTGTTTTTTGTTGTTGTTGTTGTTGTTGTTGTTGTTGTTGTTGTTGTTGTTGTTGTTATTCCAGATTAATTTGCAAATTGCCCTTTCTAACTCTGTGAAGAATTGAGTTGCGATATTGTTGGGGAATGCATTGAATCTGTAGATTGCTTTCAGCAAGATAGGCATTTCTACTATATTGATCCCGCCAGTCCATGAGCATGGGAGATCTTTCCATCTTCTGAGATCTTCTTAGACTTCTTTCTTCAGAGACTTGAAGTTCTTATCATACAGACCTTTTACTTCCTTATTTAGAGGCACACTAAGGTATTTTATATTATTTGAGACTATTGTGAAGGGTGTTGTTTCCCTAATTTCTTTCTCAGCCTGTTTATCCATTGTGTAAAAAAGGCCACTGATTTGTTTGAGATAATTTTATATCCAGCTAGTGCACTGAAGCTGTTTATCAGGTTTAGGAGTTCCCTTGTCGAATTTTTAGGGTCAGTTATATATACTATCGTATTATCTGCAAATATTTATATTTTGAAGTCCTCCTTTCCAATTTGTGTCCCCTTGATCTCCTTTTGTTGTCTAATTACTCTGGCTNGGACTTCAAATACTATATTGAATAGGCAGGGAGAAAGTGGGCAGCCTTTTTTCATCCCTGTTTTTAGTGAGATTGCTTCAATTTTCTCTAAATTTAGTTTGATTGTGGCTACTGTTTTGTTGTATATTTCTTTTACTGTGTTTATGGGTGAGCTTGAATTCCTGATCTTTTATCATGAAGGGATGTTGGATTTTGTCAAATGCTTTCTCAGAAGCAAAGGAGATGATCATGTAGTTTTAGTCTTTCAGTTTGTTTGTATAGTGGATAACATTGATGGATTTCCATGTATTAAACCCTCCCTGCATGATTGGGATGAAGCCTACTTGGTCATGCTGGATGATCTTTATGATGTGCTCTTGGATTAGGTTTGGAAGGATTTTACTGATCATTTTTGCATCGATATTCATAAGGGAAATTGTTCTGAATTTCTCTTTCTTTGTTGGATCTTTGTGTGGTTTAGGTATCAGAGTAATTGTGGCTTCACAGAATGAAGTACATTCTGTCTCTATTTTGTGGAATACTTTGAGGAGAGTTGGAAGCAGGTCTTCTTTGAAGGTCTGATAGAACTCTGCACTAAATCCATCTGGTCCTGGCTTGTTTTTGGTTGGGAGACTATTAATGACTTTTTCTATCTCTTTAGGGGAAATGGGACTCATTAGATTGTTAATCTGATCCTTATTTAACTTTTGTACCCAGTATCTGTCTAGGAAGTTGTCAATTTCATCCAGGTTTTTCAGTTTTTTTGAGAATAGCCTTTTTTTTAAGTAGGATCTGATGATGTTTTGTATTTCCTCATGTTCTGTTGTTATGTCTCCCTTTTCATTTATGATTTTGTTAATTAGGATACTTTCCCTGTGCCCTCTAGTTAGTCTGTCTAAGGGTTTATCTGTTTTGTTGATTTTTTTGAAGAGCCAAATCCTGGTTTGGTTGATTCTTTGAATACTTCTTTTTGTTTCTATTTGGTTGATTTCAGCCCTGAGTTTGATTATATCCTGCTATCTACTCCTTTTGGGTGAATTTGTTTCCATTTGTTATAGAGTATCTAGGTGTTCTGTCAAGCTGCTAGTGTATGCTCTCTCTAGTTTCTTTATGGAGGCACTCAGGGATATGAATTTTCCTCTCAGGACTACTTTCACTGTGTCCCATAAGTTTGGATATGTTGTTGCTTCATTTTCATTAAACTCTAAAAACTATTTAATCTCTTTTTTTTTCTTGACCAAGTTATCATTGAGTAGAGTGCTATTCTGCTTACAAGTGAATGTTGGCTTTCTATTACTTATGTTGTTATTGAAGATCAGCCTTAGTTTGCCGTGGTCTGATAGGATTCATGGGATAATTTCAATATTTTTGTATCTATTGAGGCCTATTTTGTGACCTATTATATGGTCAATTTTGGAGAAGTTACCATGAGGTGCTAAGAAGAAAGTATATCCTTTTGTCTTAGGATAAAATGTTAGGCAGATATCTATTAAATCCATTTGCTTCATAACTTCTGTTAGTTTCAGTGTGTCTCTGTTCAGTTTCTGTTTCCAGGTTCTGTCCACTGATGAGAGTTGGGTGTTTAAGTCTCCCATTATTATTGTGTGTTGTATAATTAGTGCTTTGAGTTTTACTAAAGTTTCTTTAATGAATGTGGATTCCTTTGCCTTTGGAGCATAGATATTCAGAATTGAGATTTCATCTTGGAGGATTTTACCTTTGATGAGTATAAAGTGTCCCTACTTGTCTTTTTTGAAAGCTTTGGGTTGGAAGTTGATTTTATGCAATATTAGAATAGCTACTTCAGCTTGTTTCTTTGGACCATTTGCTTGGATAATTATTTTCCAGCCTTTTACTCTGAGGGAGTGTATGTCTTTGTCCCTGAGGTAGGTTTCCTGTATGCAGCAAAATGATAGTTCCTGTTTATGTAGCCAGTCTGTTAGTCTATGTCCTTTTATTGGGGAATTGAGTCCATTCATATTAAGAGATATAAGGAAAATTAATTATTGCTTCCTGTTATTTTAGTTGTTAGATTTGGAGTTTTTTTCTTGTGGCTTTCTTCTTTTAAGTTTGTTGAAGGATTACTTTCTTGATTTTTCTAGGTCTTAATTTCAGTCCTTGTGTTGAAGTTTTCCCTTTATTATCCTTTGAAAGGTTGGATTCATGGAAAGATATTGTGTGAATTTGGTTTTTTCATGGAATACCTTGATTTCTCCATTACTGGTACTTGAGAGTTTTGCTGGGTATAGTAGCCTGGGCTGGCATTTGTATTCTCTTAGTGTCTGTATAATATCTATCCAGGATCTCCTGGCTTTCATAGTCTCCGGTGAGAAATCTGATGTAATTATAATAGGTCTGCCTTNATATGTTACTTGACATTTTTCCCTTACTGCGTTTAATATTCTGTCTTTATTTAGTGCATTTGTTGTTCTGATTATTATGTTTTGGAAGGAAATTCTTTTCTATTCCAGTCTATTTGGAGTCCTGTAGGCTTCTTGTATGTTCATGGGCATCTCTTTCTTTAGGTTACGAAAGTTTTCTTCTATAATTGTGTTGAAGATATTTGCTGGCCCTTTAAGTTGAAAATCTTCATTCACATCTATACCTATTATCCTTATGTTTGGTCTTCTCAATGTTTACTGGATTTCCTGGATTTTTGAGTAAGGATCTTTTTGCATTTTTCGTTTTCTTTGATCGTTGTGTCCATGTTCCCTATGTAATCTTCTGATCTTCTGCACCTGAGATTCTCTCTTCCATCTCGTGTATTCTGTTGCGATGGTTCCTGATTTCTTTCCTAGGATTTCTACCTCCAGAGTTGTCTTCCTTTGGGTTTCCTTTATTGTTTTTTCTTCCATTTTTAGATCTAAGATGGTTTTATTCAATTCCATTCACCATTTGATTGTTTTTTCCTCTAATACTTTAAGGGATTTTTTTGTGTTTCCTCTTTAAGGTCTTCTATCTGCTTAGCTGTGTTTTCCTGTAATTCTTTAAGGACTTCTACCTATTTAACAGTGTTCTCCTGTATTTCTTTAAGTGAGTTATTAATGTTTTTCTTTCTTTTTTTTTTTTTATACAACCTGGTATTTTATTTTATTTTTTTATGTTTTTTTATTATATATTTTCTTTATTTACATTTCAAATGCTATCCCAAAAGTTCCCTAAAATCCTCTACCACCATAATGATATATGATTTTTAAACCGAATCTTTCTTTTTGGGTGTGTTGGGGTATCCAGGACTCGCTATGGTGGGCATACTGGGTTCTCATGATGCCCAGTGGTCTTGGTTTCTGTTAGTAAGATTCCTCCATTTTCCTTTTGCCATCTGGTAATCTCTGGTGTTAGATGTTCTAGCTGTCTCTGCCTGTAGCTTGTTACTTCTATGATTCTGTTAGCCTCTGTCAACACTCCTGGGAAACCAACTCTCTCCTGAGTCCCAGTGGTCAGAGCAGACAAGCTCTCCACTTGCAGGGAAGTTGCCCAGAAGTTTGAAGCTCATATCTGTCTCCTGAGTCCTGTGATCAGAGCCCTCCCTGGATGCCAACTCTCCTCTGGCAAGGAAGGTGCCCAGGGGTCTAAGTCTCAGCTTTGCCTCCTGGCTGAGTATGAAGGCCCAAAAGGACCCTGTCCAATAAGCTCTGTTGCTTCTCTTGCCCACGTGCTCTCCTGTGTAGATTTGTCCCAGTGATTCCAAGATTCTGGGTGTGCTAGGGCTTACCCAGTTAGTTCCTACAATGGTTAAAACCTGGAGCCACCAGAAGGTATCCCAGCCTCTGGTCAGGCAGGTTACCTTTGTCCCTATTTCTGCTGGCACAAGACCCTCTGAGATTCTTTGGAACTGATGTTGTGTTCCACTCACCAGTGATCCCAAGATCCTGGGTGTTCTAGAGGGCCTGAGGTGTGGAGAGTCCTCTGGAAACCTCGGGACCCTCTGCCAGTTTTCCACTGAAGATTGTGCAGGGCTGGCTCTGATTGGAACGAATCCCAGAATCTGGTTGTGCAGGGTTCCTTCGTCTCTGTTCTTGCTGGCACAAAACCCTCCAGGATTTTTGGAACTGATATTGAGTTCCACTCACCAGTGATCACAAGGTCCTGGGTATGCTTGGGGGCCCTTGGTGTGGAGAGTCCTCTGGGGATGTTGGGACTCTCTGCGGGGTTCATGATGAGGGGCTCTTGAGCTTCTATTTCTATTTTTTTATTCTTATTTTTTATTTTTTACTCCTTTTTGAAGTGAGGTCACTGAGTTGTGTGGGCAAAAATGGAAGGACTGAGAAGTATGTGTAATTGGAATGTTTGATATGAAATTCCCAGAGAATCAATAAAAAATGTTATGTTAAAAAAAATAATCTTTGCTCAGATTTGAGGTTCATTTCACAAGGACCTTATATCTGAAATTATAAACTGGTCATAATAATGTGATGGGGAAGGTAGTCACCCTAGTTGTAAATAATTACTGGTATTTTGCTAAACTATAATTCCTTGAAACAGCCTTCTAAATATTTCTGTTTATAACTATGGTCAAATGCTAGTCTGAGAATGGCATAGTCTTCCTCATAGAAGAGCACTCCAATCATTTGTACTCTACCTAGTGCTTAGCAAAATATACATACAGTTAGTATCATAGAGCTAGAGAAAATATACTACTGTTAAAATATTATTAGTACAAAAGCTGACTAAAAGAGTTTATGCAAACTCCCTAGAAAAAGATCTCAGGAGTTTGAGTTTTGTTTATAGTCTATGTCAACTACAGTGCTGATCCATGTAAACCAAAGGCTGGATAAAGATAATGCAATGTTTTAAAAGATAGCCACAAAAGGAGGACTTATGCAAATAAACTCAAAAATTCATTTTAAATTAAAAACCTGCAGTATTAAACAAATATGAAAAATAAATTGAAATTAATTATAAAGGTTTTATTCAAGAATAGACAAATATTCTTGAATATATTGATACTCAGGAATATATTAATTCATGTATTGACCCCTGCCGTAACAGAGAAATAACAATTGAAGAGTGTTAAAGAGTTTTGTTTTAAATGGTATTGTTTTCATTAATATTTATAAGAAAAAAACCAACTCAATGTATGAATTATTCATGAAATAAAATTCAGCCATACAGAAATTATATAATGTGGTATAAAAAAATAAAAACGGTAAGGTTCAGGTTTTCATATTAAAAGACAGGATTGTAACTTATATCTTTGAATAAGACAATAATTTAGTAAACAAGTTATTATTGAAATTAGGGATTTTTTATTCCCAGGTATTAGGATAAGAAAAGTTGAGTCACGACATAGAAGAATATATCTGTAATTCTTTTTTTTTTTTTTTTTTTTTTTTTTTTTTTTTTTTTTTTTTTTTTTTTTTTTTTT
>NC_034593.1:1097609-1119849 GCF_900095145.1 Mus pahari | reverse complement strand
CCCTTCAGCAGTATCTTGCCGGCATGAGCATGAGCATTAGTATCTAGGTTTGGTGGCTGATGATGGGATGGACTCCGAATATATCTGTAATTCTTATGTTGCAAAAATACACATGTTTAGAATTTATACTGAACACTAATATCCCAATAAATAAAAGAAACAGAAAATACAGTAGAAAAGTTAAAATACTTGAAAGCACATTTACAAAGAATGTTTTCATTGGTATCAGAGAGACAGAAGTTAATGAAATAGAGCATACAACTTCCAAAGAGACTGTTTAAAATGAGCATAATAAAGGTATAAATTTTGGTAAAGATACAAAGCAATTCTATGGAATGACTGGTATAGAATAATTCAATATGACTGTTGTGTAGAATTTACAATTATCTCTAAATCTAAATGTATACCCATATTTTATTTTCTTTTTTAGGTATATATCTAGGAAAAATGGATAGGCAGCTGCCAAAATATTTACAGTAGTATGGATGACAATATTAATTATTATAACCAAGAACTAGTAGTAAATATGATACAAAATTTTTCATCAATACTGACTAACAGTTTGATGGTAGAGACAGAAAGTTGGCTCAGTTTATCAGTAGAGTGCCTGCTGCACATGCATGAAGAAGAAAGTTGAATCCAAGGCACCAATCTAAGTGCGATGAGTAATAAGCTTCTGTAAACCAAGAGCTGTGGGTAAAAGGACAAAGAATCTCTAAAGAATGCTCACTTGCTATAGGAATATACTCAGTGGGCTCCAGCTTCAATGAAAATTTCGATCGTGTAGGAGGACCAGAAGTCTCAATTACCTGGACCCCTGATATCTCTCAGATACTGGAATACCAACCAAGCCACATACATCAGCAAGCTAATATAAAGCCCCCAACACATATACAACAGAGGACTGACAGGTCTGGGTTTACTCAGAGAAGATGTACCTAACCCTCAAGAGACTAGAGGCCCCAGTAAGTTTAGAGGGCTGGTGGTGTTGGTGTGGTCATCCCTCATGGAGCCGGGGGTGGGGGAGTGGAGAGGAGATATGAGATGTAGAACAGTTGATGGGTGAACAAGGAGGGCAATAAAATCTGGAGTTTAAAAATTTACTTGAGGAAGACACTCAATATTGACTTATGGTCTTTACATACATATGCACACAGTTTGGCATGTGTACTCACACACAGAGAAATGTTCAAAATTAAGAATATAGTAATTCTAATAATTCTATAATAATATCAGAGTATAAATAAGCAAATTATGTCAGGAACAATGATGAGAATTTTATTTAATATTTAAAATAGACTAGAGAGGGAGAGGGGGAGAGAGAGAGAGAGGGACAGAGAGAGAGAGAGAGAGAGAGAGAGAGAGAGAGAGAGAGAGAGAGAGAGAAGTGTGTTTTACATAACATTCTATATGTATAATGTTAAAGAGTGAATGCAATCTATTATGACAGAAGTCATGAGAGTGATAACCATCTTCAGCTGTTAACCTTAGGGAGAAAAAGAATTCCTTGTCATTGACCTGGGGACTCTCTTCCCTTCATTTCTCTTTTCATCACTTAATGTCTCACCACCATCACCATTGTCTCCTCTGCTACAACAAAGCATATTCCTCATGACTGTACTGAAAATACTCACACTTATTACTTGCATCAAAAATGATCCCACTCTCAAATTAAGTGGCTTTTAAATATTGAATTTTAATGAATTCCCTCATTTTAATATTCCCTCATCAGTTACCACCTATTTTTTATCTTAGACCACAATGTTTGCTCCCACATATCCTTACATATTTTCGTGAAAAATTGACCATGCTTTCTAAAATCATCATGCATGCATATCTCTCTAGATAGTGGGGTGATCATGAAATACTCTCTTTGGTTGAATGAATTAGGATGAACATTCTATATTGGTTCTGAATTAGCTTGTAATGAAGATGGCTTTACTATAACTGTGGGCTTTTTCGTCTGCACCAAAACTTATGAAATAACAACTTTGAGACTGAATATTATGCATAAATGCCTAGGTCTACATCTTTGTCTCTGTTGTATGATTAGCTCATGACTTAACCCATTTAAACTAGTCTTAAGTCATGCCACATATTTAGTTACCTTTCCCCAGTTTTATGTAACCTTCCTTAAAGTTCCTGGATGAATCTCCTTCCAGTGCCTGTCTTTCTCCCAGAATCCCCCCACCTCTCTCTACCTTATGTTCCACCCTCTAATCCTGCCTCAGCTCATTGGCCGTAGGATTTTTATTTACAGATCCATACAGTGCAAGAAATTCTCTCTACAGTTCTCCATTTAATTCCAATAAATAGTTTCTTTCTTTTACCAAAATAAACTTACATTTACAATGTTCAGCTCATAAACATTTGTCAACCATGGAATCAACTTTATCTCTGTTAAATTATTCATTTAAGATTTGAGCAGCACAGTTTGTCCTACTGGAAACTGATTTTCCTAGTTGTTTTTTAGAATAATTTGTTCTTGGTGAATAGTATACAAATGACTCATGTTAGTTTTGTTGGGATTTGAGTCCTTTAGTCAGTTTTCATCATTAAAGAATTGCTTCAAATATCTTTGAATGACCTGCATTCATAAGACCCATGTACATTCCTTCCATATCTTCTACATTTTACAAATAGATTTCTCCCTAAATTACTATTACTAGAGAAGGATTTATCCCTAGGGACATTTGTCTGCAGACCTTTAGAGAATAACTTGATCTTTCACAGTCACAACAATGGGTATTTTGTGTTTTTATATCTTCTCTAATTGTTTGTCCAAACATAATTGAATTGTGACCATTAAAATTTTATCTACATTACTTTTAATAAAGAGTTAAAGGTCTGCATTGTAAAGGTCAAATAGCCTTTTTTAATTCAGTATTAGCATATTTAAATTTATATTTAAATTTAAATTAATATTAAATTTTCTCTAGTAGTTGGTTCTGATATTGATCTATTCAGAGCTGCCGTGAATCTTTGGAAAAATTCTGTGAAACATTCATCTAAAGTCTAGATTATCTATATTAATGATTCAACTGGTCCCTGTTGTTTAACCTTGTCCCAAATATTCAAGACTGTTATACAACATTTTTCTAGGACATCATCAAAGGCAATCTGTTCTCTCAATTCACAATATAGTCTTTGACCTAGTATCTGATAATTAAAAACAATGTCTTTAGTCCTGTTTCCTTGCTCTATGATTGTAGCCTCACATTTTCACCATGGTAGTCATTGCCATTGATGGTCAGGATCTAAAATGGCTTTCATCAAATGTACCCTATCTTTTGGAATAGTATGACTTCCACATGGCCCAGTATTTGATATATGCTGAATGTAAGCCACAGTTCATTACTACTTCCTTAAATCTTTTGAAACCTTTTGCTATAGGTTGCCACCTACACTGAGAACCCTGTCAATATCTTTCATCTCCTAATTCCCTTACCAAAGCAGGGAACATATTTATAGGAATTTTAACAGATACAGACTGCCTTTTTGCAGACTTGCTACAAGGTGGAGCTGTAGGTTTACCTTCCTTTCTCTCACTATGTCCCTCAACTTTATTTTTATCTTTTAATTTTTTCTTCCAAGCCTTGTCTCCAATTTTTATCTTTTTTCTTTTTTAAAAACATCTGTAATCTTATTATCTTATTCATTCTTACTTATAAATGTTTCTAATTTTTCTTCTAATATTTGTCTCTACTTTTCATTTTTGACCCATTCATATATTTCTATGATCTTTGTGTTTTACTCATTCTTATTAATAAACTTGTTTATTTTTCTAGGGTTTTCCTCCATTTTTTAATTTTTCTCTTTTATTGTCTCTTTAGAGCATCTTTCCTTGAGAAGGCAAAAAAGCCATTATGGATATCAAGATTTTTCATAAGGATTACTAATGCAATAGTGATCATAATTGGTAATATATAATTCCAATTATGTCATTTATCTCTTTCTCTTTTGCTTCTATCATTAAACCATTCAAAATTGCAGTCTAAAATCTGACTGCCATTGTGTTTATCATTGTTATGCTCCTTATGTCTTTGAATTTATTAACTTTATCCCTAAGGACTTCATTTTACCATATATTTTCTCTGATTTATTTAGACCCAGTTTCTTTTCTCTCTTACTGTTTTTAATTTTAATACCTTACCAGTTCTGAAATTTGAGGCTTTTCAGTCTGGACCTGGCTTTTGTTGCCAGCAGATCTTGCATGCATCCATTCTCTGCCACATAGGACAATCCTTAAAGTTCCAAACTTCCTTCCACCACCGAACTGAGATGGAGTGATGATGAGCTGCTCACCAACTTCTCTGGGGTATCTGGCAGCCATCTGCATTGAGTGGCCCAGGAAACTGTAGACACTGCCCACATGAGTTCAAAAATGTGAACCAGAGAGTCTGACATGTATCTCTTGCACTTCCCCATTGAGCCACCTGTTCACAGCTTTTGTAAAACTATCCAGTAGCCAGCTGCTGACCTTGCACAGAAGGATCTCAGAAGGAGCTCCACTAGACCACTCCACAGTTTACCTGCTTTCTTTAGTTAAGGGTCGCATCCCTGTATGGCTAGAGTGCCACTGCCTGACTTCTGGTCTAGCTCATGTTTCTAAGAACTTTTGGCCTGATGCCTGAATCTTTTCTTCTAACTTGCATTTTATATCCCATATTGGGCACCACATGTATTTAGGAGCTCTTCTACCCTTGATCAAGTTCACAAAATATCAGTTCTAAGACTGAATATTATGAATAAATGTCTAAACCCATAGCTTCTGGTTTTTTTTTTTTTTTTTTTTTCTGCTCCCCAACAAGATACAAACTCAACTCATTTAAACAAGTCTAAGTCATACCTCTCCTCAGGATTCTGTGTCTGTCTTCCACAAAGTTCTCAGGATAATCTCCTTTCCATTCCCATCTCCTCCCATAATCTGCCCCCCTCTGTCTCTGTTGGATACCTTCTAATCCTGCCTCAGATGGTCATAGGCTTTTTCATTTATAGGTAATTCTTCCAAATACTGCAAGAGATTCTCTGTATACTTTGCAAATGGACTTAAAACCACATTTTAGTCTCAATTTCCATCCTTAATTTTGGTTGATGCTTCTGATGAAACTAAATGTGCACAGCTCTTCTCTTTCACAGTTTGTTCAGAATTAGTACTCCAAAAATCCTATCATTGTAATGACTTCAATTCAACAATAGGTGTCAATGTATATTTCAGGCTTTGGGGAACTGGAAAATAGAGGTCTGTAAAAGCAAGTGTCCTGTATTCTGCATTGAAAATTTGACATTGCAGTATTTTTTACTCTAATGGGATGTGAGAAGAGGAATGTATCCTGTTCATTTTGGAAATGTTACACTTTGGAAACAATGTTTCATCCAAGCACAAGTTAAATTTTATTTAAGAAATTAACAGATTCTGTAGTAAATGAAGACAATCAGGCTATAAAATGTAATGTGATAAAGGACACTAGGATTTCTAAATTTATCAAATTAATATATCTACTATGCAGGTTTTTTAATCATGCATATTCGTGGACATGTGCTAGAGGGATCACCCAGCTAGCCATGTGACTTACAAACAAAGAAACTGAGAGCTGTGGATTTATGAATAATGTAACTTATGCCCTAAAATAACCTGTAGAAAATAACCAAGTTGAAAAACATCTTTGGTTCCCTGTCCTTGGACACATAAGAATTGGAGGCAAAGAAATGTGGTAGATTTGGAAAGATTTGGTACCAGCTTGCTCCCCATATGCTCAGGATCAACCATCCCTCAGAGAAAAGAGAAAGAAAAAGAGAAAAAAGAAGAAAAGAAAAACACCATCTTCCTGAAACAATAAAGTAATAACCCTCAAAGTAACCTTGTTATACTGGAGTATTTGCTTATATGGAGATTAAGTCTATTTCTCAAACCATGGAGTAGAATATAGTAACAGAGATTATAAAGGTATTTGGCAATAGTGTTAGATGTCCTACTGTTATACTTATTCAGCAGTTACTCTGAACAGGACCCTCCTATGTTTAAGTTTAAGAACATCACTTATTGGAATTAAAAACTCAGAATAGACATATATGTTTCACAATTATTTTTTGTGGCAGACACAATACACGACACACAAAAGTAAACCAGTGATCCTCTATGTTTGGGGCATGTCATCATCCCTTGTGAGAAATGTATACAATAACCCTAAACTGAGACACACACATCACTTGGATTGACATTTCACAATATCCTTCATCAAAGTGGAATGTGATGGGAACCATCACCATTCTGTATGGGACACTATTAAGAGAGAATGGCCACTTAGCTACAGTTTTGAAAGAATTGCGTTGACTGGATGAGCTCTGGCTAAAACATGTTGTAAAAAACAAATGGCTAAGACATTTCTTCATTAACAAACCCTCTCACAGCAGCATTTCAAAAAATATTGATCAAGCAGAGACACTTGAAATGTGACTCTCTATTGCCTTTCAATTTTGTGTGGTCAGGTAGCTCAGGTGGTTTGTGACCTCAGGAGGTAGTTGACACTCACTATCACCACAGTGACTCTTCAGTTGGATTAATTCTGCCCTTTCTACTTATGCTGGGCCATGTGTGGGCCATATTTTCTGGGACAGATGATTATTTTGCTCTCCTTATCTGGCTCTTCTTAGGCTTCTACCATCATGTCTTCCTCTTTGATTCGGAGATCTGAGACCCCTTGAGTAGATGAGCTGGGGTGATTTCTCCCTGACAGGTCTACACTTTGAGAAGTGTTTACAACTGCAATAGGATTCAGGCATGAAGTTAGATGATGGAAAGGATGTTTGAAAAGTTCTGTCTAGCCATTTTTCCATGAAAATTCTGATCTCTTACCTTTCAAATTCTTAATCTTGCAGCTCTTATGAAAAGTGCAGTTTTCCCAAAACAATACTTTCCCTAAATGACAGAGAAAGAAAAGAGCAAGAAAATAAAAATGAGGCATAGGTGTTTTTTCCTTCCAGGTACAGAAACAAAAGGAGTCAGTTTTCTTGAGACACAATAATTGTTTTATTTTCTAAATAAACATTTTCCTTTTGTTTCAATGTGTCACAACTATGGATATTGTTATTAGAGAACATCTTGGTTGTACACATGATGCTATGAGTGTTTACAAGGAATTTCTACTGTTTAATTTTAAGCAAATATCTTCTTTTAAAGACAACCAGGTAAAAAGAAACCAATTAAGCTATCATGTAACATGGTTTAATATTTCTTTATAAATGATAAAAATAAAAATACACAAGTATAACAATAATGTTGTGGGAAACAAAATAAGTCTTGAATGATAAATATAAAGCAAATAAATGTGGCAGTCAGTGAAGCTCTATGGGGTCTCTGCACCCAGTTGTAACTAGTTTGTGAATCCCTGCCATTGTTTGCATTTATCCTTTTTTCTAGTTCCTCGCAGTTTTTTCTTCCCCCCATTCATTCCATCAAAGGTTTAAGAAGTCCTCCAGGACACTGAATCTTTCTCAACCAAACCCACCTCACTCCATGTTGTGGCCATCCCTGAAACCAATAATGACTCTACCACAGCTACCTTAGAACAGCCTACCAGGAATATTTTGCTTATAATGATATTTGCCATTTAAAATATATTTATTTTTTTATCTAATTGAGTTTATATGTATCTGAGAGAAAACAGAGAATAGGTAGACTGAGTCATGGTCTTAGCATAGGGAAACATTGAAACACTTCAAGACTGTAGAGAAGCTCTGCATGGCATGAATACTCGTGAAGGTCAAAGGAGGTAACTGGTAAAAAAGTGGTTCAGGCTCCTTTCAGCAAAATCTTGCTGGTGTATGCAATAGTGTCTGTGTTTGGTGGCTGATTATGGGATGGACCCCTGGGTGGGGCAGTTTCTGGATAGTCCATCCTTTTGTCTTAGCTCCAAACTATGTCTCTGTAACTCCTTCCATGGGAATTTTGTTCCCAATTCTAAGAAGAGGCAAAGTGTTCACAATTTGGTCTTCGTTCTTCTTGAGTTTCATTTCTTTAACAAATTGTATCTTGGTTATTCTAAGTTTCTGGGCTGTCTCTTGTGAGGCTATGCCAGTGCCTGGCAAACACAGAAGTGGATGCTCACATTTAGCTATCAGATGGAACACAGGTCCCCCAATAGAGGAGCTAGAGAAAGTACCCAAGGAGTTGAAGGGGTCTGCAGCCCTATCAGTGGAACAACAATATGAACTAACCAGTACGCCCAGAGATCGTGAATCTAGCAGCGTAAGTAACAGAAGATGGCCTAGTCAGCCATCATTGGGAAGAGAGGCCCCTTGGTCTTGCAAACTTTATATGCCCCAATACAGAGTAACACCAGGGCCAAGAAGGGGGAATGTGTGGGTAGGAGTGCAGAGGGGGAGGGTATAGGGGACTTTGGGGATAGCATTTGAAATGTAAATGTAGTAGATACCTAATAAAAATTGTGAAAAAAAAAAAAGTGTTTCAGGCCGGGTGTGGTGGTGCATACCTTTAATCCCAGAACTTGGGAGGCAGAGGCAGGCAGATTTCTGAGTTTAAGGCCAGCCTGATCTACAAAGTGTGTTCCAGGACAGCCATGGCTACACAGAGAAACCCTGTCTTGAACACCCCCCCCAAAAAAAAATAGTGTTTCAGAGACTATTCTGTCTTTAATCTTCGCAGACTAAAGCATTGCTTAAAAAGGAGTGATTTGTCCTTGATAGAAAGGAGAATGAGAAAATACAAGGCAAATATCATATATATATATATATATATATATATATATATATATATNTNTGTGTGTGTGTGTGTGTGTGTGTGTGTGTGTGTGTAGAAACTACATTGTTTTGATTTTTTAATATTTTATTATGGCACACAGGATTGAATATGGAACTGTGTTCTTCATTCAAGTATTTCATAAACCAAACAGATGTTTGCTTCCACTCATGACTGACACATGTGAAAAGCTTGCAGACCAGGAGCTTCCTATCTACAAAGGAATGCCAAGAGCCTTCATAGTTCAAACTCACATCATAGTAAAGAAATGCTTTGCCTATTTGTGTAGTAACACATATTCAAGTAGAGGTAAGTGATGCAAAGAGACCGTGTAACTTTAAATGCAGACCACTTGATTTTTAGGTAAGATTTCCTAAGTCTAAAGGTCACCTAAAAACCAGGTAGTGAAGAAATCAACAAACCAAGCAGTTCCTAAAAACATCACAGCTGCAGAAGTACACCAGAGCTGTAGATAGGTAAAGACGTCATCTATATTCCACACCAAACACAAGTGCAAGCTTTACCGTGGCTTTACCATAGATGTGGATGGATGGGGAAAGATGATGTAATGTCCAACCAGGCATTGACCTCCAAATAGTTACCAATTAAGACATGCAGAGCAATACCAATGCGGCACGCTAATTTATTCTCTCCCCCCAAGAAGTGACAGTAATGTAATTCCATTAACTGCTTGTGTGGTCTTTAAAGTGTTTCAAAATGTATAGCATCAAAGGCAATTATGTGAGGCAGTAGAATTAAGCAGACAACACACCATTCATGAGCTCAGGATTCCAGGCAACGTGTTTGCAGTGGCAGATAACCTTTGACCTCTAATAATCTTACTCACCCCCCCCCCCCACACACACACACACAGGACATTTCTCTTAATTGTTTCATGGGCTCAGGTAGAAACTACATTTAAGGTTGAGGTTCAGCCAGCTTTTCAGTGCAATAGGAAATAATAGTATCTGTTCAAACTTGGATGTCATATAACTTTTATGCCTTGAGGTAATACAAAAATGGTATTGAATGGCTTGAGAGATAAAGCATCAGTAGAACACTTACTGCTTTTGCAAAAGAACTGGGTTTGAATTGCATCATCTATACTAGGTTGTTCACACCTGCCTTTAATTCTCATGTGAAGGGCTCTAATACCCCTTCTGGCCAACACAAACACCACAAACAATACAGGGTGCACAGAAACTCATGCAGACACACCCGTATAGGTACATATAAATTTAAAATAAATAAATAAATAAATAAATAAATAAATAAATAAATAAATAAGAAAATATGAATGAATAAAAAATACCAGGTTTGGTTTCCAACTAAGATAGCCTACTATTAATTGACTATTAATATTAGTCAATATTAGTAACTACTTTACATGTTTCATTTCCTCCACAAATACTTTAAACAAGGACATGGATAAGTAGAATATGTACAATGCAGTCCACATAGAGAAAAGTTTGCCTATGGCAGAAAAGCAAATATAGTATGAGTGAATAGAGACAAGGAGTAGGTTATCTGTGCTGTGATGGTTTTTCTGATGGTGAATTTGACTTGATGTAGAATCACCTAAGTTTCGGAGTATACTATGTTAACTTATGTAGCTAAATTTAATGAAGATGGGAAAGGTTTAGATATAAGAGGGTCAGTGGAAAAAAAGTTTTTTTTCCCTTCTTGCCTTCAAATTTTGCTGGTTAATTCACTTATTATGCTTGACTCATGTTGGTGAGATCATGAATAACCTTGGCAATGCTGTTAATATTGCTGCATTTCTTACTGACATCAGAACCACACTTCTTTAGCTTTCCAACACAGACAAAGGCTAGTGGCTCTCCAACAATAGCACTGGATCCTCATCTTTCTACTCAGATGTAATCCAGGCTCATAGAAAAAGCAGTTACAACGTTCTCAGCCCATACATTTTAAAGATAAGCATTATTAGGCTATCAAAACTACATAATTTTAGCCAGTGTAATAAATATTCATTCTTTTAATTTTGTTTTTCTATAGGTCCCAGACTAACATTCTAAGCTCATAGGGAAAGTCAATATTTTCAAAATCATAATGCCAAATTCCATAGAAATTAAGAGGCTTTAAATTTTAGTATCTTCATACATTTTAATATATGAAAATAACATATATGAAATCTATGAAAATAAATATATAAATTTATTCTCTTTAAGATAATTATTACATTAAAATTAAATTTTAAATAACTTAAAATTTAAATAATTATTTTATAACCAAATTCTAAACCAATATCATATTTAAGTGTTTCCTGAATTCTCAAAGGTAAACTTAGAAATCTTCCATAAATTCACCTAAGAGACAAAAACAGACAATAAGGAGAGTATCTAGGGATGTACTATCCTAGTCCTATGGTAGGATAGAAACAAATGTGTAGAGTGTCACAAACATGATGATAATTACCAATTGTGTCAATTAGCAGCATAGTCATAGCACTTCTCAGTGTTTCACTGAGTAGAGTTTGAACTGAAAAGCAAAGGAAAGAAACCCAGTAGACACATACATCTACCATGGAAAAATAAACACAGACAAAACCACCTCCTCATGACAATCCGTATGTAGGACCTAGAGTCATATTTTCAATACTAACTCATGGTATGCATACATGAAATATAGGTGGGTAGCACCTTGATATGATAATATCTGAACAGTAGTAATGATGATAAAATATTGAAGACTTTTCTAGAGAATAGGAAGGACATGAAAGAATCAGTCACATGGATGAATTCAGAGACTGGGTTTTGATGGGCTTTATGTAAATACTTTTTATGCTGTGTGAGCATTCATTCAAATCAAGAACATGTTTGTGATTGGAGAGTAGGGCTTTGGATTCAGAAATTTGGAAAATGAAGTAAGTTAGATGCTTTTATCAAAACTGGAGGAAAAGTAATTGGGATAAAAATGTGTGCTGGTGAAAATATATGAGTTTACGAGTTCTCAAAGATGTGTTAAGTGGTCAGCATAATTAGCAAAAATGAAGCCTTTGCTGGTGAGGTGCCCTTAGACTGTCATGAGATGTTAAGTGTTCAATTTCATGAACTTCAGCATTTCTTTCTTGGCAAAACATTCATAAAAGTAAAATAAAAGTGCAGTATGTACAATTCTTATTATGTATCTGATGATTTCCCAGCAGGCTGATTCTAATGGCTTAAGCTGGCACACTTAGTGTGTGAAGGGTCCTGGCAATAAAGGGCCTGTTTCAGTACCACTGGAGAAATGGCTCACTCACTGTAAACTAATAGGATAATAATTAATGCTGCTCCTGCTGCTTGATGTGTGGATATGCAGAGGAAGAGTCATACCCTATGAGGGGACCAGTAAAAGAAGAGGAAATTGAGTGGGAACCCAAGACACATGTAATTCTTGGTAGTCATAAGTAGGATTGAAATTAGTTATATATTAATCTAACACTGAGCACTGGCATATTCCATTCCAGCATGCTACAGTAAATCAAGTTTTGATTAAGCTTAGTGTTATAGCTTTATATAGATCCATGTCTAACACTTAGGTCCCCTGTGTTGCCATGTGACTATTCTCAAGAATATTTCAAATCACAGCCTATCTATCTTCTTTTTATTTATTTATTTATATATTTATTTATTATTTCATTTATTTACATTTCAAATGTTATCCCAAAAGTTCCCTATACCCGCCCCGCCCCTGCTCCCCTACCCACCTACTCACACTACTTGGCCCTGGCCTTCCCCTGTGCTGGGTCATATAAAGTTTACAAGACCAAGGGGCCTCTCTTCGCAGTGATAGCCGATTAGGCCATCTTCTGCTACATATGCAGCTAGAGACTCGAGCTCAGGGGGTACTGGTTAGTTCATATTGTTGTTGCACCTACAGGGTTGCAGCCCCCTACAACACCTTGGGTACTTTCTCTAGCTCCTCTACTGAGGGCCCTGTGTTCCATCCAATAGCTGACTGTGAGCGTCCATTTCTGTGTTTGCCAGGCACTGGCATAACCTCACAAGAGGCTGCTATATCAGGGTCCCTTCATCAGTATCTTGCTGGCATGTGCATTAGTATCTGGGTCCAGAAACTTAGCATACCCAAGATACATCTTGCGAAACACAAGAAAACAAAGAAAGGTGACCATCGTGTGGATACTTCATTCCTCCTTAGAATAAGGAACAAAATACCCATGAAAGGATATAGGTTCAGAGACAAAATTTAGAGCTAAGATAAAAGGATAGACTATCCAGAGACTACCCCATCCGGGAATCTATCTTCTTTATGTAGGTGAAACTGAATGAACTGCCAGTGTACTGGCAGACAAAACAGATACATTTGAGAAATTGCAATAATTGATTATCAATGAAAATGAGGAGGATGGTATATCTGGAAGGGATGAGCTTAATCTAAGGAATATGAATGGCCTAATCCTAAGAAAGACTTGATTTCAACTAAATCAGAGAATTGTTAGATGATATCCTGAAAATGTGGTTCTATGACCTAAAAAGACACACAGTGAAATCTGTCATTATTACAGTATTAAGAGCTTACCTATTGGTAGGTGTTTCATTATTACATAAAGTCATGCTGTGTTCCCTCTCAGTTTCTCCTGTCCTATTTCTTTCTCCCATTGGATGATGAAAGAAGAAGGCTCTTGCATACCCAATTTTAGATAATTGTTTATTGAAAGTTAAATGTTCTATTGTAGTTCAATAAAATGATACACAGAACAGTTCCTTGGTTGAAAACTGAAAGTTTTAGATAATCGAGAATAAGTCTGGGTAGCTAAGAACACTGATGTGCAAATAAGGATTCAAAAGAAAATCCAGGCACTGTGGCCCATATCTAAGAGTATTATTGCTACACTCAGTTGTTTAAGGGGTGCCTGAACAAAAATAACAATGACAACAATAACTCAGGAAGCAAAGTGAAATAAGAAAACATTAGATTCCATATAAACAAAGAATGAGAAGTAGAGTCAAATATCCCCCAAAATTTGAGACATGAAGATTAATAAGTGATGATAGTGCATTCAAGAATCGAAATACACTTTTCAGGATGATATTGATTTCCAAGACAGCATTTTGTCCAACACTTTATATGTTATTTTTTTAGACAGCTTTTTAATCAACATTATTGAAAACATATTTGTAAATCTTATGACTCCATCTACCAAGCAAGACTTTGAAAGATAATATCTGTGAACTATTGTGGGGCGCCGCCTCACATATCACCATCACCAGATGGCGCCGACATCTGCTGCAAAGCTGACATGCAACCCCATTGCGCATGCGCTAGTGTTTTCCTGCTCTCTGTGCCAAAGTGCTCGCTTTCTACGCCACCTCGGGCGACCCGGATCTGGCCTATCAAGGGCTGCCATGTCCGAGGCGGAGTAAACCTCCTATATAAGGGAGGCAGTCTTTGTTCTCAGGGTCTCCGCATTGTGAAGCTTATGCTCTCCCTCTCAAGATGCATTAAAGCCTGCTACAGAAGGNTCCTGTTTGTGTGCCGCGTCGTTTCTTGCTGGCGAGATAATTAGCGCGGGACAAACTATAGAGGGTTTAATATTCTATTAAGAGACAAGAATAGTCAGTAATAAAGGAATTAAGGCAATGATAGTAATGTGTGTTCATATTCATGCATTTGTATGGGACGAAGTTTGTGTAGTATGTGTGTGTTCACATGGACATGTGAGGGTGTATGTGCTTGTGTGTGTGCACATGCATGCTTGTGTGTGTGTGTGTGTGTGTGTGTGTGTGTGTGTGTGTGAATATGTGGCCAATCTTGTGGTATCCACAGGATAACTTCAGGTGTCATCTTCATTAACTTTTACCTCCTTGGATATAGGGCTTCTCTGATTGCCTCAAGGTCACTAATTAAGCTAAAATTCTTGCTAAGTAAATGTCTCTGCTTCTGTAGATCTGGGTAAATGAGCAAGTCATCATGTCTGGCATGTCATTCCAACCAAAACAGTTTACTAATTATTAAAACAACATTCACTCAAGAATATTTAGGTCAGAGTTCCCTGTTACACATCCTTTGTCCTCCAGCCATCTAACCAAGATTAAAGTAATGGGATTCCCCATCTAAATTTGGAATGAGAACTGAGATAAGGTATAAACAAATCTGTCTGGACTAGTTTCCCAGAGAGAGAGGAAGTGTTAAATTTGTGCTCATATAGAGGTCATGTATAATCATGTCTTAGATGGAACTGTGGTGTGCATTTGTCTGAATGTCTGAATATCTGCCCCAGTATTGAGATGAGATAAATTACTTTATTGGAGATTTAGGGAATTCTTTCTATTTTTGGCTGGAGACCAATTTAGAGAATTGTATAGATATGTTAATCATAACAAAAGTAGACAGGGATGACAGTAGATTCTAATAATATTGAATCCCTAAAGTCATCTATGATTACCTTAAACTAGCCATCACAGGGACAAATGTAAATATTTATGGAAAAGTTAAAATAGGTACCCCCATTATGTGACTTCTCAGCATTTTTCAACTTCATGGTGATTCCTTTTGAAGCTATCTTAAAATTCATAAATATGTTGTAGAAGTTTGGAAAGTATATTTAGTTTCTTTGTTTTAAAGCCTTATATGTTTATTTATTCCTATATATTTTTATTATTCAAGATATTAATAATCAATTTTGGATACACTGATTCTTAGAACACAATATAATCTCTTTATCATTTCAAATTTTCTAACTTATTTACTTTCTCTCTTCATTACAAAATGTTAAAACAACTAAAACAACTAGGTAATTAAAATTTATTCTTTCACTCTGTTTTTTTTAATAAAAATATGTTTCAACTTTCATGAAATTTTAGTTTTTAAGTACAGTCATTATATTGAACATAAAGGAATTGCTGCATTGAATAATTTTTACAGTGGAATTTATGTTTACATCTTAAATAGTTAAACAGAAAATTATGAATAGAAACTTAACAAAAATCACAATTTATATATATTAATGTTTATTTTATTTACTCTTCTAGTAGTAGGGTGTGGAACTTACTGTGAACAAGAAGCAAAAGACAGAGAAAGAGTTTGTGGTGATGAGATCTGCCCTTTCATGGATAATCCTCCATGTGGATAATAGCATACAAAAATGAGTAATCATCCTAGCAGAGAGTCCTAAACCAGTAGAACAATGAAATATATACATATCAGTGTAATGAAGTTGAAAAACCAATATATAATTTGGTGAAGCTTAGTTCCTGAAGGGACTTTGGCAGGGAGGTGTTGGTTGTATGACAGGATCAGCCCAAGGATGTCTGAGATGAAACGAAGCTCAAAGAATTACGTTCAGAATGAAGAATAACACTTTTCTTTCTTATTTTTATTAGATATTTTCTTTATTTCCATTTCCAATGTTCTCCCCTTTCCTAGTTTCCCCTCCAAAAATCCCATAGGCCCTCTCCCCCCACCTGCTCCCCAAACTACCCACTCCCATTCCTGGTCCTGGCATTCCCCTATACTGGGGCATAGAGCCTTCACAGGTCCAAGGGCCTCCTCTGTACATATATAGCATATACACAAGTTCCACCATGTGTTTTCTTTGATTGGTGATATAGTTCTAAGGAGTTCTAGGGTTACTAGTTAGTTCATATGGATGTTCCTTCTGTGAGGCTTCAGTCCTCTTCAGCTCCTTGGGTATTTCTCTGAATAATTCATTGGAGACTGTGCTCCATCCAATGGATGACTGTGAGCATCCACTTCAGTTTTTGCCAGGCAACAGCAGAGCCTCGCAGGAGACAGCTATATCAGACTCCTGTCAATAGACTTTTGTTGTCATCTGCCTAGTATCTAAGTTTGGTGGTTGTTTATGGGGTGGATCCCCAAGTGGGGCAGTCTCTGGATGGTCGTTCCTTCAGGCTCTACTCCATACTTTGTTTCTATAACTCCTTCCATGGGTATTTTGTTCCCCATTCTGTCCACACTTTGGTCTTCCTTCTTCTTGAGTTTCATGTGTTTTGCAAATTGTATCCTGGGTATTCTAAGATTCTGGGCTACTATCCACTTATCAGTGAGTGCATATCATGTGTGTTCTTTTGTGCTTGGGTTACTTCCCTCAGGATGATATCCTCCAGATACATCCATTTGCCTAAGAATTTCATAAATTCATTGTTTTTAATAGCTGATTAGTACACCATTGTGTAAATATACCACATTTTATGTATTAATTTTTCTGTTGAGGGATATCTGGATTCTTTTCAGGTTCTGGTTATTATAAATAAGGCTTTATGAACAGTGGAGCATGTGTCCTTATNACCAGTTGGAACATCTTCTGGGAATATGTCCAGGAGAGGTATTGTTGGATCCTCCGGTAGTACTATGTCCAATTTTCTGAGGAACCACCA
Source organism: Mus pahari (assembly GCF_900095145.1). Lineage (NCBI taxonomy): Eukaryota > Metazoa > Chordata > Mammalia > Rodentia > Muridae > Mus > Mus pahari. The sequence goes on along the minus strand of NC_034593.1, from coordinate 1,102,728 downwards.
AACTAATTTCCAGATTGATTGTATCAGCTTACAATTCCACCAGCAATGGAGAAGTTTTCCTCTTTCTCCACATCCTTGCCAGTATCTGCTGTCATCTGAATTTCTGAACTTAGCCATTCATTCTGAATTTTTGAACCAGCCTCACTGGTGTGAGGTGGAACCTAAGGGTTGTTTTGATTTGCATTTCCCTGATGATTAAGGATGTCCAACATTTTTTCAGGTGCTTATCAGCCATTCAGTATTCCTCAGTAGAGAATTCTTTGTTTAGCTCTGTATCCCATTTTTTAATAGGGTTGTTTGATTTTCTCAAGTCCAGCTTCTTGAGTTCTTTGTATACATTGAATATTAGTCCACTGTCAGACTTAGGATTGGTAAAGATCATTTTCCAAACTGTGGGTAAGCTTTTTCTCTTATTTGCAGTGTCATTTGCAGTACAGAAGCTTTGTAATTTTATGAGGTCCCATTTGTCAATTCTCGATCTTACAGCACAAGCCATTGGTGTTCGGTTCAGGAATATTTCGCCTGTGCCCATATCTCTGAGGCTTTTCCATACTTTCTCCTCTGTAAGTTTCAGAGTCCTTCGATTTTATGTGGAGTTCCTTGATCCACTTAGCCTTGAGCTTTGTACAAGGAGATAAGAATAGATCAATTCACATTCTTCTGTATGATAACCACCAGTTGTGTCAGGACCATTTGTTGAAAATGCTGTCTTTTTTCCACTGGATGGTTTTATCTCCCTTATCAAAGATCAAGTGACCACAGGTGTATGGGTTCATTTCTGGGTCTTCAATTCTATTCCATTGACCTACCAGTCTGTCACTGTACAAGTACCATACAGTTTTTATCACAATAGCTCTTTAGTACACCTTGAGGTCAGGCATGATGATTCAACCAGAGGTTCTTTTATTGTTGAGAATTGTTTTTGCTATCCTAAGTTTTTTTGTTATTCCAGATGAATTTGCAAATTTCCCTTCCTAACTCAGTGAAGAATTGAGTTGGAATTTAATGGGGATTGCATTGAATCTTTCAGCAGGATAGCCATTTTTACTACATTGATCCTGCCAATCCATGAGCATGGGAGATCTACCCTTCTTCTGAGATTTTCAATTTCTTTCTTCAGAGACTTGAAGTTCTTATCATACAGATCTTTCACTTCCTTAGTTACAGTCACACCAAGATATTTTATATTATTTGTGACTATTGTGAATGGCGTTGCTTCCCTAATTTCTTTCTCAGCTCATTTATCCTATGTGTAGGGAAAGGTCATTGATTTCTTTGAGTTAATTTTATATACAGCTACTGCACTGAAGCTGTTTATCAGGTTAAGGTGTACTCTTGTCAGATTTTTAGAGTCACTTATTATACTAACATATCATCTGTAAATAGTGATATTTTGACTTTCTTTTTTTTCCAATTGGTATTCCCTTGATCTCTGTTGTCTAATTGCTCTGACTAGGACTTCAAATAATATGCTGAATATGTAGGGAGAAAGTGGGCAGCCCTAACTAGTCCCTGATTTTAGTGGGATTGCTTCAAGTTTCTCTAAATTTACTTTGATTTTGGCTACTGGTTGGCTGTATATTGCTTTTATTTTGTTTATGTATGGGCATTCAATTCCTTATCTTTCGAAGTCTTTTATCATGAATGGGTGTAGGATATTGTGAAATATTTCTCAGAATGTAAGGAAATGATTATGTGGTTTTTGTCTTTGAGTTTGTTTATGTAGTTGATTACATTGATGGATTTCCTTATATTAAACCATCCCTGCATCCCTGGGATGAAGCCTTCTTGATCATGATGGATNATCATTTTGATTTGTTCTTGGATTCAGTTTGCAAGAATTTTATTGAGTATTGTTGCATCGATATTCATAAGAGAATTTGGTCTGAAGTTCTCTTTCTTTGTTGGATCTTTATGTGGTTTTGGTATCAGAATAATTTTGGCTTCATATAATGAATTGGGTAGAGTACCTTCTGTTTCTATTTTGTCGAATATTTGGAGGAGTATTGGAATTAGGTCTTCTTTGACAGTCTCATAGAAATCTGCACTAAACCCCTCTCATACTTGACTTTTCTTTGGTTTGGAGGCTATTAATGACTGCTTATATTTCTTTAGGGGATATGGAACTATTGAGATAATTAATTAGATCTGGATTTAACTTTGGTACCTGGTATCTCTCTTGAAAATTGTCCATTTCACCCAGGTTTTCCAGTTTTGTTGAGTATAACCTATTGTAGAAGGATTTGATGATGCTTTGAATTTCCTCTTGCTATGTTGTTATATTTCACTTTTCATTTCAAATTTTGTTAATTAGTGATGTACCTGTGCCCTCTATTTAGTCTGGCTAAGCATTTATCTATCTTATTGATTTTCTCAGAAAAACAGCTCCTGGTTTGGTTATTTGTATAGTCCTTTTTTTTTTTTCCTACTTGGTTGATTTCATCCCTGAAAATTATTATTATTATTATTTGATTATTTCCTGCCATCTCCTCCTTTTGGGTGAATTTGTTGTTCTGATTATTATGTGTTGGGAGGAATTTCTTTTCTGGTCCATTCTATTTGGTGCTCTGTAGGCTCCTCTTAAGTTCATGGGCATCTCATTCTTTAGGTTAGGAAAATTTTGTTCTATAATTTTGTTGAGGATATTTACTGGCCTTTGAAGTTGAAAATCTTCATTCTCATCTGTACCTATTATCCTTAGGTTTGGTCTTGTCATTATTGACTTGATTTCCTGGATATTTTGAGTAAGGATTTTTTTTTTTTTTTTTTTTGCATTTTTCATTTTCTTTGGTTGTTTTGTCCACATTCCCTATGGAATCTTCTGATCTTCTACACCTGAGATTCTCTCTTCCTTATCTTGTATTCTGTTGCTGATGCTCAAATCTATGGTTCCTGATTTCTTTCCTAGGATTTTTATCTCCAGAGTTGTTCCCTTTGTGATTTCTTTATTGTTTCTAATTCCATTTTTAGATCCTGGATGTTTTTATTCAATTCTTTCATCTGTTTGCTAGTGTTTTCCTGTAACTTTTTAAGGGATTTTTGTATTTCCTCTTTAAGGGCTTCTAGCTGTTTACCTGTGNTTTCCTGTATTTCTTTAAGGGAATTATTTATTTCCTTCTTAAAGTTCTCCATCATCATCATGAGAAGTGACTTTAGATCCATGTCTTGCTTTTCTGGTGTGATGGTGAATCCAGGACTTGCTATGGTGGGAGGGTTTGGTTCTGATGCTGCCAAGTAACCTTGTTTTCTGTTGCTTCTTTTCTTATGCTTGCCTTCTGCCATGTGATTATCTCAAGTGGTTGCTGCCCTCAATATATGTGATTGGAGCCTGTTCTTCCTATAATCCTGGTTGATTCAAGGAATCCTCAGAGTCCTTCTTTCGCTGTGATCCTGTGATTATGGGCTCCTGTGAACCTGAGATTCTGGGTGTTCATGACACTCAAACTTCCTCTGAGAATTTGAGATCCTTGTTTGACCAAGATCCTGTTTTTCTGGGATCCTGGAATCCTAAGATCCTGGGTGTGTTACAGTGACTGGAAGTGGTTTCTCCTCTGGGGACAGTGGGGCTCTCTGGTGTGTGTGAGACCAACATTGATCAGAAGGAACCCAGGTCACAGGTCCTCCAATGCTCCTATGTCCTTGCTCCTGTTGTCACAAGCCCTTTTTGATATTGTATTGCTTCCTTCTATAACAACAGTTCTAGTCCTGTAGGTCATGACCCCTTCCTAGGTCACAACAGATATTTTGCATATTAGATATTTACATTATGATTAATAATAGTAGCAAAATTGCAGTTGTAATGAAAATTTTTATTGTGAGGATCACCACATAATATGGGACTGTATTAAAATGCTGAAGTAATACGAAGCTTGAGAATTACTGTTCTAGTACACTCCAATACACATTAGCTTATGCAGCATTTATTTCAATGTATGTGTTTTACTAAATATGTATTTGTGGATATTATTAAAGTTTCCTGACTTCCCTGGTAATCACACTCCACCTTAAACATTATAGCGAGCTTTTAACTAGAAGCATGATACTCTAAACCATTTTAAGTATACAAACTCTTATTTCAGATATTCTTTGTCTGAGGAACCTTGAGGTGTCTAAAATCATCTTTTTGCTTTGGAGTCTGAGTATATTAAGCTTGACTATAATAGCTTTTTCAATAATGAACCATATTTTTTTTCATTTAAACTACCACTTAGAAATATTAAAGCACTAAGCTTCTTCTTTCTAAATATTTTTGTAGTAATTTTCTTAGTTTCTTGCAACCATATAAAAATGTTTGTTGAGAGAATTAATGAATGGCTAAGTGAATATTAATGTAAGAAATTCACCATTCCGACTCCCACCATCTCTCTTCTGAACCGCAGCAGAGGCAGCTGAACACTCCAGAGGACTCTCCAGAGGACTATCTTTGGGATCAAGGTCCTCCGGATCATGGGTGAGTGGAACACTATCAACTCCAGAGAATCCAGCAGGGGCTTGTGCCAGCAGGAACAGGGACAAAGGAACACTGCCCGCCCAGAGGTGGGGTTCCAGTCCTGTCAGGACCACACACACCATCTCTCTTCTGAACCCGAGCAGAGGTAGCTGAGCTCTCAGGAGGACTCTCAACACCACAGGTCCTTGGGATCATGGTGAGTGGAACACAATCAACTCCAGAGAATCCAGCAGGGGCTTGTGCCAGCAGGAACAGGGACAAAGGAACACTGTGCACCCAGAGGCAGGGTTCTACTCTGGTCTCAGCCACCGTGGCCATCTCTCTTCTGAACCCCAGCCAAGACAGCTGAGTGCTCAGAAGGACTCTCCACACCACAGATCCTTGAGATCACAGGTCCTCTGGATCACGCAGGGAGATTTGGCCTACAGGGAGGACTCTGACTCAGAAGGAGGATCAGAGCTCCAGACTTCTGGGCACCTAGCTTGCAAGAGGAGTGCTTGCCTGCAGAGAGTGCTCTGACCAAGGGGACACAGGAGAGAGTTGGATTCCCAGGAGTGCTGACAGGGGCTAACAGAATCACAGGAGAATCAAAATCCAGCCAGAGACAGCTTGAAAATTAATACCAGAGATTTCCGGGAAACGTAAGAATCTTACTAACAGAAACCAAGA
>NC_034593.1:1078234-1097598 GCF_900095145.1 Mus pahari | reverse complement strand
AGTATCCCCAGAGCTCCTGTCTCTAGCTGCATATATAGCAGAAGATGTCCTAGTCAGCCATCTTTGGGAAGAGAGGCCCTAAATCAGACTTCCCTTGATCACACTCTGAACCAACTGGGTATGTCCTGAAAGGCAAGGCTGGGCTGGAAGGGAAAAGACATCGAGAAAGAATGGGGCTAGGACAAAGGATTCTGATCAAAGCCCAAGGTTTAGTGAATTACTTTGTTTATATAGTGTGGGAAAAAACCCTCCCTCCCCCATCCCCAGTGTTGGGGCTTAGTTCAGGTGTGAGCAGGTAGGTGGATCTTAAAGAAGATGACTCTGGAGAATCTTGAAGCTTATCAGCAGGGAGAGGTGTCTGCCCTGAAAGGTGATTGTTTTGAAGAGCACTGGCAGTTGCAAACAGTAGAGCTGGCTTGGCAGGTCTGGAGGGACCACTGCAGGTGGTCTGGTGCCAGTGGCTGCAGAGGTCTTGGACAGCCTGTTTTGAGGCTGGGAGGATACAACAAGGCCCTTTGGTCTTGCAAACTTTATATGCCCCATATAGGGGAACAAGAGGGCCAAGAAGTGGGAGTGGGTGGGCAGGGGAGCAGGGTGGGGGAGCAAGGTTGGGGGAGGGTATAGGGGACATTCAGAATAGCATTTGAAGTGTAAATGAAGAAACTATCTAATAAAATAAAAAAAGAGAAAAAAAAAAGAAATTCATCATTCCATAAAAGCAAAATAATTGTAGAAATTAGTTCATGACTATGGTTTATCCTTACTGCCACACTAAGGATAATGAGTTTCTTACAAATAACTGTGACCAAGCATTTAGCAGCACACTAAATCATGCTCTGTTTATGTTAAAAATAAAGACTTTTACTTAAAATATACTTATATCACTTTCCTCCCTTTCTTTCCTCTCCCAAATTCTCTATACTCCAATTCCTTCTTAGAGTGAAGGCTTCATTGTCTTTGATTAATATTTTGATTATTATTTGGCATATACCTACTGTTGCTGTTGCTACTACTACTACTACTACTACTACTACTACTACTACTACTACACACAGATACATACATATGAATAAATAAATATAATCAGTTTAGTCAAATGAGTTCTACTTTCCTAAAGATGTCTCACTCTTCAGTACTTCTCAAGTTGAAATATATACAAACTGTTCTCTCACTTACCATGGGATTTTCGTCCTTAAGTACACCTCATAGACGGACCTAATAAAATTGCTAACATTGAATAATTTCTGCTTCAGAATGACTGCTTCATATGCTTATTAGTGTAGTTTATGCACTCTGAGTCTCTAGTAAATCACCACATCATCAACTTCAATTGCAGTGCTTCAGAACCTGGACAAACTAGACAGATTATTTTTCCTAACCATTTATCAAGGCCATTTAGAACTCACACAGCCTGTAACTATAGACTGTGCATTAACTCCTTACAAATTAGCTAGCATCAAATCTGATATATATTTAGAAAGTTGCATGTGACAGATCTTAAATAAAATTAATCTTTGGAAGTTTTCATGGACATAGGTTTATTGCTTCAATTCAACTAATTAAGCATTTGTCACTAAAAAAAAAACCCAAGATATTTAGTATATATTTCATTTTAGTTAGGAAAATCTACAATGAAAGTTCATAGAGATCTGAAGTTTAATCATTGAATATAAAGTTGCTGCTACCCATGAGAAGAGAGGCTAACACTGAATTCTCTCCAAAACAAACAAACAAAAAAGGATATGTGATGGTATGTCACACTTTTTTAATATTTTGTAAATTATTTTCCCTAAGTCAGTATCTAAATAAATATTGATATTCAAGTGAAATAGGAGCCTGCTTTATAATTTTGTATAACCAACTACCTTGTTAAATTTTACCTATCAGATAATAGGTTTTGAATATTGTACAAGCTGTTCTATGCAGTAATTCAAGGAAATGCAGTTTCTATGCCACATTAGTCTGTGTTTGTACACATTTTTTAAAAAGTGTTCAGCAGCTCATAGAATGGTAGTGTTTGATATATATATATATATATATATATATATATATATATATATATATATATATATATGTCAAAGTCTATGATAATATTGAGTAGAACTTCATTATTTATAGCCAATGAGGATTGTCTAGTGGAGTTTTAACTAGTAACAATTTAAACTTAGTATATAACATAGACTAAGTTAGTTGTACAATTTACTAATCTAGTTTTCCTTAATAGTTTTCAATCCCTTAAAACTTCAATCAAAGCAGAGCAGCTGAGTTGAACCACCTAGCCAGAGTTCAGAAAGAGTTAGAAACGGTGAGCCCGTAAGCCGATGGATAAGTATTCAAGTGAATAAAAGTTATTTTTACAGCCAGGCGTGGTGGCGCATGCCTTTAATCTCAGCACTTGGGAGGCAGAGGTATGTGGATTTCTGAGTTTGAGGCCAGCCTAGTCTACAAAGTGAGTTCCAGGACAGCCAGAGCTACACAGAGAAACCCTGTCTCGAAAAACAAACAAACAAAAAAACCCTTCAAACTTCAATCAATTTGTCTTATACTCTATTTCTCTGTTTCTCTTTCAGTCTCTCTTCCTCTGTTTTCTGTTTGTCTTTTTTTTCCCATAAATATTTCCTCTGGTTTGAAAACTATGACTCCCTGGTGGTTAAAGAAGATATGCCACCTCATGAGATGCTTATCTCAAAACAAACTAAAACCCGAAAATCAACCAACCAAACAACTTCTCACCATCATGCAGGTTGCTAGACATTTAATATTGACATTCCTTCTAGTGATTTTCATTCAGTTTCCAGGACATGGAAGTCTTCTATCTTATAAAAGTTTTCTCTTATTTTTATTGGTCTCTTTCTTAGTTCTAAGGAAGAACAGTCACACATATTTGAGCCAAAGTGTGTTCTGGTTTGTGCTGCAAAATGCTAAAAGGAATCCAGAGCAAAACAGAAAACTTTCAATCCATTGTAACTACCTTAGGATGAGAGGTCTATTCATCTCTCATAGTTATTTTATGAAGTGATAATAAGGGGAAATGTTCTAGCCTTCACAATAACATGAATGTCATCTTCTGGTTGACAATAAATTGATTTTTTAAAAAAAATAAAGCCAATGAAACCAAAACATACTAATAGATATCTGATGCTAATTTTTTTCTAAAATATCTTAAAATTGTGGGCATTCATGCACACACACTTCCATATATTACTTTCTTCTACTCATCAAAATATTTTGAAATTTGGAAACAAATTCCACTTAATTCACCAACTTATCTAATTGTACTAAATATGGATAATAGTGTGCATGACATTCCTATTGCTCAGTGAAATGCAGGTCACGCAGGGAGAGGAAATATTCTGCCATTATCTGGAATATATTGAGTATGAAACATGAATGACATAGCATAAGTCACTTAAATTCTATAAGGCAAATGATACTTCCACTTCTGTTAGAAGAATATGTATCACACTGTTAAAATGTACAAAAATATTCCTCTCTCTTACACTGTCACTCAGAAGCTCTCCTGTCTGCTTCTGTACTAACACGTCACATGTATGCTCACTTTTAATACATAACATTTTTTATTATAATCTTGGCAGTATTAGTTTTACAAAGGATTATCCTGGCAACCTTAATTGGGTAAAATTAATAATATTGATAGTAAGTAGTAGTCTTCATGAATAGTTTTCAAATTTTTAAGTACTTTCTTATCCAAATTGCACAAATCCTCAAAATTCTGAGAGAAAACTCAGGCTTTGTAAATCAGTTTTCTCATGTGTTGTCACCCATCAAGCAAGTAAAGGAATTTAGGATAACATCCTGTCAAATAAAATAGAGCATAAAATTAGAATATGTGAGGTATACCTAGCTTTCTCCTGACATTAATGTATATATTTCAAAGGTTAGATCTTTCTTACATCATACAAAAGTAGCAGAGACCAATGTTGAAAAAAATGAAACAACAAAGAGTTGGGTAGTCAAATGATCAACATACCCCATCTATACTTTAGATACCTTAGTAGGAATCAATGCTTCTGGTAAATATTCAAGTGCAAGGAGACCTGAAGAAGGGACCTTTATGAATATCATAGGAAGGAAAAATATCCTGGTTGAAAATGTTAATTTTAGGAGCTAAGGTTATGTTTCTTTGGCAGTTGTTGGCACCTACCAACAAGGCAGGCTTGGATTCAGTCTATACATGCACACACATGCACACACACACACACACACACACACACAGTCTGTATAGTACAAGAAGGAATAAAACACACCGTCTGTATAGTACAAGAAGGAATAAAACAAAAATCAAAGTTTAGTAATGGAAAGATTTAATTACGTAAAATTCTTGGTTTCTACTCTAGTCACCTAAAGTAGTGGTTCTCAATCTATGGGTTGTGACCTCTTTGGGGTAGAATGACCCTTTCATATAATATCATATCAGATATTTTGCATATTAGTTATTTATATTATAATTCATAACAGCAAAATTACACTTATGATTAACAATGACTTAATTTTATAGTATGAGGGATACCACAGCATTCAATACCATATTAAGGAGTCACAATATTTGGAAGTTTGAGAAACACTGACCTAAAAGAAAATTCTTTTAATCCTTCTAAAACCACTAATATATTTTTGTGACACAAGGCACATAAGTACATGAAAGGGGAGCACAAGTCTGACAACTGCAGGAACTAGAAATTTAAAAGTACTGCAAGAATCATAGTATATTAAAGGTTAGTAAATGAAAAAAAGTAAAAGCAGAACAAATAAATATCACTTACTGCTTGATCCTTTGACACAACCTTTTATTTTATAAAGTGGTATCATCACGTAATTTTCAATTCTAAAGTAAGGAAATGTCTTTTTAAATAGCAACAAAACTGGGGCCTCTGTGCTGATGATGTTGACAAATGAATGTGCAAAGCTTGTGTTTAATTGCCAATTTTTTCAAAGGCTAGGTAATTCAGGGCACATTTTTATTTCTAATTGTACATGCTTAGAATTAATGTTAACTGAATCATGATGGAAGGACTCAGTGAAGGAGGAAGGATAAATACTAATTAACTCCAATAGTACTGATACTCTTCATTAATGCTAACTATCCTTGAATTACACCTGCCTACAGATTACAAACACAGAACCTCCTAGATAGCTTTGCATATTTAGTATTATGTGTAGCCTTGTCAGGCAGCTAGGGACTTTCTCATCTACTAATTCTGAAGCAGAGGTTTTCTCCTCATTTAGTAACTTGAATTGATTCTATTTAGGCTGTAATCTGCCTTAATTGCAACTAAGATATTGGATTGTATAAAACAGTTGTTAAATACAATTTGTTATTTAACAAGAAGCATAGTGTATAATCAAAAGGCATTAAAATTCAAAAGCAGTTAATTTAAGAGCTAATTTCTCTATTAATGGTGTTTCTGGAATTTTCTAGAGTTTATCAGCAGATAAATTCAAGACAAATTTTGACTTACATGATGAACTGTGGGTCTTTATTACCAATATTTAGGTATGGAATTTAAAAAAAAATAAATTATTTCTGATATTCTAATCCTTGTTACCCCAAAGCACAGCAGGGGATTAGGCTGGATATTTTTGTTTGTTTGTTTGTTTTGTTTTGTTTTTGTTTTTGTTTTTGTTTTTGTTTCTTTTTTCCTTTTTCTTAATTAGATATTTTCTTTATTTACATTTCAAATGATATCTCCTTTCTTAGTTTTCCCTCAGAAAACCCTCTAACCCTCCCCCCTTAATACTGCTTCCTGGCCCTGATATACCCCTAAACTGGGGCATAGAATCTTCAGAGGACCAAGGGCCTCTCCTCCCATTGATGATCCACTAGGCCATCCTCTGCTACATATGCAGCTAGAGACACTGATTAATAGAGAAGAAAATGGGGAACAGCCTCAAAGATATGGGTACAGGCAAAATATTCTTGAAGAATACATCAATGGCTTGTGCTTATGATCAAGAATTAACAAATTGGACCTCATAAAATTGCAAAGCTTCTATAAGGCAAAGGACACTGTCAATATGACAAAATAGCAACCAATTGTTTGGAAAAAGATCTTTACCAATCCTAAATCCTAAAGGGGAAGGGAGCAAGGGGGATAATATCATATATATATCATCATCATCATTGGGGCCTCTCTTCCCAATGATGGCCGACTAGGTCATCTTCTTCTACATATGCAGCTAGAGACACGAGCGTATAGCCAGAAGATGCTCCAACTTGTTATAAAGCCACATGCTCCACTATGTTCATGAAGCCCTATTTATAATATCCAGAAGCTGGAAAGAACACATATGTTCCTCAACAAAGTAATGGATACAGAAAATGTGGTACATTTACACAATGAAGTACTACTCAGGTATTAAAAACAATGAGTTTATGAAATTCTTAGACAACTGGATGGATCTGGAGGATATCATCCTAAATGAGGTAACCCAATTACAAAAGAACACACATGATATGCACTTACTGATAAGTGAATATTAGCCCAGAAACTCAGAATACCCAAGGTGCAATTTGCAAAACACATGAAACTGAAGAAGAAACAAAGCCAAAGTGTGGATTCTTCCATCCTTCTTATAAGGAGGAACAAAATACCCATAGAAGGAGTTTCAGAGACAAAGTGTAGAGCTGATGGTGAAGGAAGGACCATCCAGAGACTGCCCTACCTGGGGATCTATCCCATAAACAACCACCAAATCCAGACACTATTGCAGATGCCAACAAGTGCTTGCTGACAGGAGCCTGATATAGCTGTCTCTTATGAGGCTCAGCCAGTGTCTGGCAAATACAGACTTGTATGCTCACAATCATCCATTGGACAGAACACAGGGCTCAGTGAAGGAGCTAAAGAAAATACCCAAGGAGCTGAAGGGGTCTGCAGTCACATAGGAGGAACAACAATATGAATTCACCAGTACCCCAGAGCTTTCTGGGCCTAAACCACCAATCAAAGAACACACATGTTGTGACTCATAGATCTAGCTACATATATGGAAGAAACTGTTTTTGTGTGGAAATTTTATTAGAAGCGATTAGTGGGACTAGACATCTGCCAAGAACAAGGAAGAGGACCTTATTCAATGATTATCATTGGATAGCTTCAAGGTTTTCTACAGAATCAAACTGATATGATTAAAATACACAGGAAAGTGTTCAAATAATATGAGGCCAGAGATTATGCAAAACTGTCCAGGGTATTCAGGTGAATATTTGTTCTCAGATAGCCATTTATTGTACCAGAATCTCTTCACAACTATTAATGATTGATATTTCTGCTTTTATTGTAGGATTCATCAGTGTTTCAGGAATACATTCTAGGATGAGATAATACTTTATAATAAGTATACCCCTTACAATAACATAGCATTTAAAACTTTGCAGGAATTGGAACTCTAATGGACTTAGCATGAGGACCTTAATGGAGGAGTTAGGGGGAAGACTGAAGAAGCTGAAAGAGTTTGAAACCCCATAGGAAGAACAATAGTATCAACCAACCAGACACTCCTGAGCTCCCAGGGACTAAACTACTAACCTAAGAGTACACAGGGAAGGATTCATGGCTCCAGTTACATATGGAGCAGAGGATGGCCTTACCTGGTATCAATGGGAGGGGAGGTCCTTGGTCCTGTGAAGGCTTGATGCCCCAGTGTAGGGGAATTCCAGAGTGATGAGGTGGGAATGGGACCAACCTCATAGAAGTGTGGGCAGGTGAGAGGGGTGAGTGGGTTGACAGAGGGGAAACCAGGAAAGGTTTGAACATTTGAAATGTAAATAAAACATCCAATTAAAAAAAATAAAGAACATTTCGTATCCCCAAATTTAGGCATTCTAAGACCTTATAGTTCTGTCAACAAAATAATATATTATATTAATGGAATGACCAAAGTGAAGTATTTCTTGAACTGCACTATTTAGAAGGCAATTGTTCTTGATAAAAACAATCTTCCCAAAATATTTGCAAAGTTTTTATTATAGCTTTAGATCATTAGATAACCATTTAGATTAATATGGCAATATATTTAGTTGTTTGTAAAGTTGTCAATAATATAAGCTTTTCTGCTGTTTCTTGAGACATGTACTTCCTCTTTCAACTCATGTCAAATATTAGTCTTGCCAGAAGGAAATATTGATTAAAGAGAGAAGGTGTGTTTTGGATCTTCAAATACCATTGTGGTTAAATCAATATGGTTTTAAAAGATAAAGGATCAAATATTCCCCAAGACTGACCAGAAACACTAGGCTGCTGAAATATTTACTGTGGACAGGCTTAGGGTGATCATTTAAAGGGTCTTGGAGCTGATGTTATAATCTATTTTTCCACATTATAATGAGATATAAAACATGTTCTATTTAAACCTTTGTTTAATGACATAAACCAAATAATTTGGAAATATTATTCAACAAGATTAAAGTGAAATATAAATATTGTAGATATAAGAAATACTGAATGTTGACAATATGATGGTTTGAATATGCTTGGTCTAGGGAATGGCACTTTTAGGAGGTATTTTTTTGTAGGAGTAGGTGTGCTCTTTTTAGAGGAAGTATATCACTGTGGAGACAGACAATGAGATCATCCTCCTAACAACGTGGGAGCCAATCTTCTTCTTGCAGTCTTCAGATGAAGATGTAGAACACTCAGCTCATCCTGCACAATGCCTTTCTGGATGCTGCCACATTCCCACACAGATGACAATGTACTAAACCTCTGAACTGGAAGTCAGCTCCAATTAAATGTCCTTGTAAGAGTTGCCTTGGTCTGCTCACAGCAGTAAAATCCTAACTCAGACAAAAAGTATCCATACTCATTTTTTAACCTCAAGAAAAATTTTATAGGCTACTAAATCTTAAATAATTAGCTTTCAGGTTGAAAGGTGACATTTTTTATTTTAATGAAAATTGAAATTCTATGTTCAAGAAAGAAAATCACCATATAAAATTACTTTATACATTGAAATATGGTAAATATGCAAAAATCTAACCTACTAATCTAGATTTTTAATGTGTTTGTTTTCAACATGTATGTTGGATCATGAACTCTTGTCATTTTTGAGAAGAAGAAAACATTTTTTCTTTTCTAATTTTTAGTTAATTTTTCTCTTTTTTATTAGATATTTTCTTCATTTACATTTCAAATGCAATCACAAAAGTCCCCTATACCCTCCCCCCACCCTTTTCCTCTACCCACTCACTCCCACTTCTTGGCCCTGGCCTTCCCCTGTACTGGGGCATATGGAGTTTGCTAGACCAAGGGGCCTCTCTTCCCAATGATGGCCGACTAGGTCATCTTCTTCTACATATGCAGCTAGAGACACGAGCTCCGGGGGTACTGATTAGTTCATATTGTTGGTCCACCTATAGGGTTACAGACCCCTTCATGTGATTCAAGCTACAAACAGACATGGTGTGGGAGAAGTAGCTGAGAGTTCTTTATCCAGATCCTACTTATACTACCTAGCAGTTTTACTGCTTTCTGGTTCTGGTACTTGGCTTTCATATTCAATTACCTCTATAGCACCTCTTAATGCTCATGGTTTCTTTCACTGCTTCTTTGTTTCTTTAATTTCTTTTCATATATCAACCATTGAGCTAGTTGGGTCTTGCTCTGAGATCATCACTTTCTTTATTCCCTTTAGCATCAGACATCTTTAAACTTTTCATCTCCTTGGGCTCTGGACTTAGCTCCATTATTACTTCTTGGTTCTTCTTTCCTCCCCAAACTGTACTTTTAGTATTTTTACTTGCTCAGCATGTTCCTTTTCATTTTATATCTACATAAGAATAGACACTAACAACCATATGACAGAGTCAATACTAGGCTTTCTTGAAATTTCCTTTGCCAATGCAATTAATCCTAATCACTTCAATTTACCATATCGTAGTTTTCTATTTGTTTTTTCCTTTTGCTTTTGTACAGTGATAGAAAGCAACCACAAAGAGTGCTTGGATTAAAGGAATGCACCACCACACCCAGCTTCCTAGATGTCTATTAATATTCTTCTTCTCTGAAACATCTTGAGCTAGGCCATATCATAATCTACATTGCTCTCAACAATACTGTCTTCCATGTTTCTTCTAAAGTTGCCCATTAAATTTCATGTTAATTTTTCAATTCTTTCCTAATCCAAAGTCTCAAAGTTGGCATTATGCCAACAGACAGCATGCCCCAGCATGTTATATCAATATCCTGTTCCTTTGTACCAACTTCTACCTTAGTCAGTATTCTATTACTGTTAAGAGAAATCATGACTATAGTCACTCTTATAAAATAAACATTTGATTCAGGCTTTATTTCTATTTTAGAAGTTTAATTCAATCTGTCAAGGTTTGAAACATGAGAACAGACAGGCAGACATGGTGTTGGAGAAGGTACTGAGAATTTTACATCTGGATCCACAAAAAAGAGGAAAGGAAAGTGGAGCACTGGGTCTGGCTTGGGCTTTTGAAACCTCAAACTCCACCCCAGTGATGCCTTCTCTAGCAAGGCTACACTTACTCCAACAGGATATACTCCTAATTCCTCTCAAGTAGAGCCACTACTTGATGACTAAGTGCTCAAAAATACAAATATGTAGTAGCTATTTGTCTTCACACAGCCACAGCTTTCATGAATTTCTAAATATATTTTGTCTTAAATTCACACTTAAAAACTTAGTAAGTACAGTGTTAGTTATAAATTTCCTGTGTTGAAGTTCCATATACCTCCCAATATTACAGGCTATTAACTTAGAGTAACTGCTTTAGTTACTCTCCAGAATTGATAGTAAAACTCTATTATAAAGATGTAAGAGTCATAGAACATATAGGAATAATGTTGGCAGTGACTTGGAATTTTTGTTCTTGCTGGCTAGGTTTCATAGACCTAGATACTTCTATTTCTACTCCTATGGCAGAAAGGTCATTACTAGTTCTACCTTACATACTTTGTGAGCCAAAATCATGACTGTCATGTGAAGCTATATTCACTGGTGTAATAGTGGCAATAGTGCAATGGAAATAACCAACCATTATCTCATTGGATTTAATCCCTGTTTTACAAGACAGAGTATATGCCAAAAACTTGCAACTGGGCTCTAGTGAAGAATCTAAAACTACTTTTCTGCTCAATGGATTTAATATAAGCCCATTAATTTTTTTTTATACTTGTAAAATAAATCATTGAGCCTTTATCAAATGCCTTTTTGCCTTATTGATGGGTACTAATACAGAGAGCCACAAGTGGTCAAAATTCAGAGAATAAGTGAACAAACATAGTGTTTAGTTCTAAATTGGCCACCTAATTCACACCCCCTCTTCCCAATGTACATTGTAAAAGAAAGTACAGAAAGATTGAAAGAGTCAGAGTGTGTAAATGTAGTGTTGACCCAACATACGCTTTGACTACAAGCTACAAAATAATAATCCAGACCAAATACTAGCATGGCCATGGAGGGACTCATGAAGTAATATGACTAACTGAGGAGTTATTTGCACTTGATGGCTGTCATGGCATAGTGAGTTAGTTTTCTTGAAACACAGATCTGACTGGCTGCTCAAGATCAGTATTGGTTTTATTTTAAAACAGCATTTCCAATAATTTCAGAAGTGGCCCTAATATACTCTTGCTATTTTGTGCTGTGTATTTATGTGATGTGAATATTCTGAGCATTGTCAATTATAAACTAGAACTAAATGTTCATTTTAAAGAAAAAAACAAAACAAACAAACAAACAAACAAACAAACAAACCCATAGAATGTTTTGTGTTTGGCTGTATCAAATAGTCTGCCAAGACTATTTGATATTTTTTAGCTTGTTTTCATTTTCATGTATGTACATTTTGAAAGGTAGTTTCCTGTATTCCAAGCTGCCCTCAGCTTTGCAATGGAGATAGGGATGACTGAGTTTCTGATCCTTTCTCTCCCACTGCCCTATTGCTGAGCCACCATATTGAGTTTTACATAGTGCTAGGAAGAAAAATCCATCTCTTGGTATATTTTCCAGTGAGTTATATCTCCAACATCTGCTTCCATACTTTGTAAGTACGAAAATAAGATGTATCAAAGAATTGTTTTTGACATAAATGTTTTATGATCTATTAACAGTAAATTTTACTTCTTTTCTAGTTATAGTATATTTCTAGGGTCACATAAAAATTTCCCCAGCTAAAAGTGGTCATGTGTAAAAGTGGTTTAAGAACCTTGGCCCTAGATAACATATTCCAAATGCTTGAACCTGAACTAAGCTGTACTTCTACTATCAATGTTATAAATTTTCTAAGAAGCTATTAATTTATAGCCTAGCTCATTTATTACATTTATCAATAATAAAGATTAATGATTACCCTATACTTATATCCATACTCTGCTAAATATAGCTTAATATTTTTTGAGATTAGGGTTTAATTATATTTTCCTTTTCTTTCCTTCCTTCAAACATTTTCTCTTATGTCCTTCAAATTCATGGCCTCTGTTTCAAATAATTCTTAATAAGCCTTAAACTATTATATAACATAATTATTGTAAAACCATTTCCTAACCCTCATTTGAATGATGTCCTGTGTTTTGCAATCTATAATATGTAGATCAATTTGTCCAACAGAACAAGATTATGACTTTTAAATGTGCTATCTTCATTTTTACAGGTGGTGTGCGGTTGAGAGTATGAATGGTTTGTGTGCCCCTTGCTCTCCTGGGTATTCCATTATCTACATTCTCTCTCTTTTGGGAATTATAGCAGCAGACACCTTCTTTGAGTGTCTAAATGACTTTCTCAAGTGAAAGTTCCTCAGCAGAGCTAACTCCCTTCCCTGGGTATACCTAAGTAGATAAGTGGATGTTCAGCAGTGCCTTAGACGTTGACTTAACATCTCCCTCCTTTTCCTTCCACCTCCTCCCCTTCTCTATCATAAGTGTTACCCTCAAAGATACACTGTCATCAATATCCTAGATTCTGGGTGATATTTTGTGGAAGTGTGAGCTGTGCACAGACAGCCTGGTACCTGACAGGTCTTGAACCCCAGTGACCCTAAGGGAGAGTAGGTGTTTGGCCACACCTCCTGGGCCCCTGGATCCTGTCATAGCTATAGCCTTCCACAGCCCCTCACAGAAAGGTTGGTGGCTATCAGTAACATAGGCAATGCCCCAAGCTCCTGGTATTCTCCCTGGACTCCACCCCAACAGTTACCTGGCAAAGTCAGGTATGCTTCTCCCCACAATTACCTGGCAGCCCACCCCACTATAAAAGGAGCTGATTGCCCCCTCTTTTCTCTCTTACTTCTTATTCTCTTGCTCTTACTCTTGTTCCCCTGCTCCCCTCCTTTACCCATCCCCTTCCCTCCTCTCTCCACATGGCCATGGCCAGCCTCTACTTCTCTACTCTTCTCTCTCTCTCTCTCTCTCTCTCTCTCTCTCTCTCTCTCTCTCCAATAAACATCTTAAAACCATGGACTACCTCTTCTCATCTGGACTGCAATACTGGAGCAATGCAGCAGGTCTTCCTCTAGAGATCCTGGAGTCTAACCTCCTTCAGGGAAGCCTCCCTGTGCTCCAGCCACAGCAGCCAGCCAAATGAAGCAATCCACCTGATAAAGCCAAGGATTCTTGTCCCTGCAGTAACCAGCCAGAGCTTTCCCCCTGCCCATTTCCCTTCCGCTGGGCCAGAGATTTTCCGCTGGTCCCCATTCTGTTCTCAGCTCTTCTGTGACATCCAGCAGTGTCTGAGGTGGACACCTCAGACTGAGAACCTGATGACCCTGGCCTCCATGCAGGCCAATGACCTGAGAACTGACTCTTCCATGGCAGCACCCAGCAGTGTCTGAGCCAGACTCTAGCAGATCCAAGGGGACCCCAGACTGCACCTTTCCCACCCCTCAGAGTCAGGTCCTGTGGCTTCTCACAGCCCTAAGCCCGCCCAGCAGTGACATGGGGGGTGCACACAGTTAATCTGCCCACATTTTGCCTCCCCCAGTGGTCTTAACCCTGATTGGTCATGGGACCCCATTTCTTTTTTTTTCTTTTTTTAGATTTATATTTATTATATGTAAGTACACTGCAGCTGTCTTCAGACACTCCAGAAGAGAGAGTCAGATCTCGTTAAGGATGGTTGTGAGCCATCACGTGGTTGCTGGGATTTGAACTCTGCACCTTCGGAAGAGCAGTCGGGTGCTCTTACCTGGTGAGCCCAGGGACCCCATTTCTAACCCACACTACTTTAGTCAGTTTTCAGAGTATTCTAACCCAAAGACGGTTATTTATTACTCTAGGTTATTTAGCTAGATAATGATGACACGTATTAAGGTCAACTCTAAGCTACTAACCAACCATATGCTATACGCAGAGCCTTTCACCAAATACAGTTGATTCAAGATGTCTCTTTCAATCTTTAATAAATGTACAAGTTGCACCTACTCATAAAGCACCTTGATGAATGGCTAAATATTTACAAGATTAGACATGCAGAAATTCAGCTTCTAATTAAATTAGTCTTCCCATCTCCCTATTCTAATGATCCTTGTTTCTATGAAATTTTCTTTTAGTTCTCAGTCAAGTTACCAAGTTGTTCTAATTATATGCATATATTTGATGTAGTTTACAAGCTTGACCTAGGCGTATATTGTTATTCCATCCATGCCATAGGCATTTTATCATTTGTACCAGTTCAGATTTACTTTAACAGGATTTCTATTATCTGTAGCCTGACAGCTCTTACAACAAGGTTTTAAATACAAAAGCAACTTCTAAAACCTCAGCAGGATTATAAAAATAGGTCTATTTGCTTATGGAATTAACATCATATCTCAATACTATCAATATGCATGCATAAGCTAGGGAAAACATATTTTGATAGCATTGGGCTCTTCAGATCTTGCAATGATGCTTACTTTGCATGAACCATATCTAATAAACATACCTCGTTCCAAGAAGCATTGTTTTTTGGAGAAGTAAACTGTCACCTGTAATATGTTGATTGTTTAGATCCCCTATGCAGTAAACAACATAGCAATATGGGTAGTTTTATGTTTTTTTGTTTGTTTGTTTGCTTGGTTTTGTTTTTTTTGGGGGGGGGTTGTTTGTTTTCTTTGAGCCTGACATTTCTCACACACATTTTTTCCAGAAGAAAATTCTCTATGAGCAAGGCACTATCTACATGGCCAACTGCCTTGTTATCTGGGAAGTACTTTACCAAAGCTACTGCAGCAGCCTTTATAGGAAATGGGTGGAGAAATTCTTTTAAATTAATTCTTAGGGTTGTTCTGAACCCAGACCTCATCTCACCTTCAGATGTGGCCCTCTGTTCTGGACAGTAGCAGGGATGTTTGAGTTTCAACTGAGCTGTCAGCCTCTGTCGCTGGTGTCGTCTTTCTTTTTTCTTTTCTTTCCTTTTATCTCTTCATTTTTCTTATTCTTTTCATTTATATTTTTCTTCTTTTCAAAGCTCCATTGTTACAGGAGCTAAGCAATGGGCAGAGACAGAGGTAGTCTTTGAAAAGTGACCTAGCTCTGCTTTGCCATGGAGCTGTGCAGCACTAAGCAAAGCCCACCTCACATCAGTCTAAATCACACTGCTGTGAATGAACTTTTAAACAAATGAGCTGCGTGTTTTCCTGTAATGCTTATTACTGACTGTGCAGTGAGGCTGCACCAATTTCAAAGGCTTTTCAATTCCTGCACAGAACTGAGAGGCTGTGGCAATGATTCTTTGAAGAAAAAGCACCACTGTTGGGACAGGCTGGCAGCTTGGGCTTGACCCAAAGCCTCTAAAAATGACAGGATGGCTCTGGTGACCAGCTGCAAAAGAAATTAATATAAAAGAGGCTTTCCTTTGTCCCCTACTGCAAATATTTTCTCTTGCAAGTGGAATCCTCAGAACTTGTCATGTACATGAATTCTCTTTCAACTCCAAGGGGCCAACTTTCATACCTGCCTTTGGCATCTCTCTAGAATTTAAACATTTTAATAAGTATCTGATTCAAAGAGGGGAAAGCCCATCTTTTTATTTCATTTAAATTTTTGGCTCCAACTAATTCTTTCTAATTCTGCTTTTTCTAATTTCATACTTATTAAGGATTCCTAAGAAATTTGTCATTATCTTTGGTTTTATTCTTTTCATTTTCCCAAAAATGGAGTTTCAAAAGCACAAGACAGTAAATGAAAATATTTAAGTTAAGGATACAAATAAAGTTTTAAAATAGTGGCTAGAACATGAAAGGACTCTTTCCTCAGAGCTTCAATCCACAGGATTTGGCAAGCACTTTGCCACAGTTAATTGGAATTGTTCTGATCTGTTCTTGGTGCCCTGATTAGGACAGGGCAAAATTACATTCTCTACCCAAAGCAATGAAGATATATTTCTTCAAAAATATCTTATAATTCAAAATCTCTACTCATTTATCCAAAATAATAATGCTTTGATGAAAATTACTGAGGTTGAATGTAGAAATTTAGGATAATTCATAAATTCTGAGAAAATAGGAAAAAAAAACTTTTGAAACAGTGTACATGAAAATCAAACATTTCTAAAACTGTGACATTTTGTCCAGATTGAAGACATGGGATCCAAAATATCACCTCAAACTTCAGGGAATACTCATAGGTGGTGAAATCAGATTGACATGGACTTACTGATAACTTTGTCACAAGGTAGAATGTGATTGTGGTTTATTTACAATTGCTCTGTGCTTCCCCTTTTAGCTATGCAAAGAGGAAAAGAGATAAATGTAGAAAAACACAGTATTCATTATGTATTTCATAATCAAATTTTGACTTTTTTCTCCTTATAATTAAAAAACTTTGAAGTCATATTTTAAATGTATATTCATAAATTATCAGAAAGAGTTTGTCCCTGAAACTACATTAACCACCTTCTTCAGTGGTCCAGCCCCACCACACCTTGGGTGCAAATTCTGCAATAGGTTCCAAGGTCCCCAGAGGACTCTCCATGCCTCAGGCACCCTAGAACAGGATCTTGGGATCACTGGTGAGTGGAACACAACATCCATTCCAAAATATCCAGGAGGGGCTTTTGCCAAAAGAACCAGGGACACAGGAAACCCACCCGACCAGCTGCTGGGGTTCATTCCTGTCTGCTCCAGCACCACACACTTTGGGTGCAAACTCAGTAGCAGTCCCAAAGTCTCCAGAGGACTTTCTACATCATAGGAACCCTAGCACAACCAGTATCTTAGGATAACTGAGAAGATTTGGTCTCCAGAGAGGGTTCTGAAACTGGAACTCAGGTAAGTGCACCATCTTGTATCACTGGTTCCTCAGAGACAAGTCTGCACAGGAGAGCAAGTGGACCCCAGAAGCAACAGAGCTTTTAAGACAGGGTCCTTTCCTGCCTTCATCCTCAGCCAGGAGGCTAAGCTGAGACACAGACCTCTGGGCAACTTCGCTGTCAGAGGAGAATCAATCTCCAGGGAGGGCTCTGACCCTGGGACTCAGATGAGAGAACCATCTTGTATCCCTGGTCCCTGAGAGACCAGCCCGTGCAGGAGAGCACTTGGGCTGCAGAAGCAACAAAGCTTCTTGGACAGGGTTCATTTGGGCCTTCATCTTCAGCCAAGGGGTAGATCTGAGCTTCAGACCTCTGTGAGCCTTCGCTGCAAGAGAAGAGCTTGCCTGCAGAGAATGCTCTGACCACTGGGACACAGGAGAGATTTCGACTCCCAGGAGTGTTGACAGAGGCTAACAGAATCACAGGAGGAACAAGCTCTAACCAGAGACAGCTAGAACATCTAACACCAGATATTACCAGATTGTGAAAGTCAAATGTAAAATTCTTGCTAACAGAAACCAATATCATTTGGCATCATCAGAATCCAGTATGCATACAACAGCTAGTCCTGTATACAAAAACATACCCGAAAAGCAATATTCAGATTGAAAAATCATATCTCATGAAGCTGGTAGAGGATTTTAAGACAGGCATTAATAACTCACTTAAAGAAATACAGGAGAACACTGCTAGCAGGTAGAAGCCCTTAAAGAGGAAACACAAAAATCCCTCAAAGAATTACAGAAAAGCTCTGTTAAACAGGTGGAAGAACTTAAAGAGGAAACACAAAAATCCATTAAAGAATTACAGGAAAACACAAACATACAATAGATGGAATTGAACAAAACCATTCAAGATATAAAAAAGGGAGTAGAAACAATAAAGAAATCCCAAAGGGAGAGAACTCTGGAGATAAAAATCCTAGGAAAGAAATCAGAAACCATAGATACGAGCATCAGCAACAGAATACAAGAGATGGAAGAGAATGTAAGAGACAGAAGATTCCATAGAAAACATGGACACGGCAATCACAGAAAATACAAAATACAGAAAGATTCTAACTCAAAACATCCAGGAAATCCAGGACACAAAGAAAAGAACAAACCTAAGGATAATAGGTATAGATGAGAATGAAGATTTTCAACTTAAAAGACCAGCAAATATCTTCAACAAAATTATAGAAGAAAACTTCCCGTACCTAAAGAAAGAGATGCCCATGAAAATAAAAGAAGTCTACAGAACTCCAAATATATTGGACCAGAAAAGAAATTCCTCCCAACACATAATAATTAGAAAAATAAAATCAATAAATAAAGATAGAATATTAAAAGCAGTAAGGGAAAAAAGTCAAGTAACATATAAAGGCAGGCCTATTAGAATTGCACCAGAATTCTCACCAGAGACTATGAAAGCCAGAAGATCCTGGACAGATGTTATGCAGACACTACGAGAACACAAATGCCAGTCCAGGCTATTATAACCAGCAAAACTCTCAATTACCATAGATGGAGAAATCAAAGTATTCTATGACAAAAACAAATTCACACAATATCTTCGTGAATCTAGCCCTTCAAAAGATAATAAAGGGAAAGCTCCAACACAAGGAGGGAAAGTGTTCCCTAGAAAAAGCAAGAAAGTAATCCTTCAGCAAACTTAAAAGAAGATAGCCTTAAGAATAGCATTCCAGCAACAAAAATAACAGGAAGCAACAATAACTTTTCCTTAATTCCTCTTAATATCAATGGATTCAATTACCCAATAAAAACACATAGACAAACAGACTGGATACAGAAAAAGTACCCAACAATTTGCTGCATATAGGAAACCCACCTCAGGAACAAAGAGAGACATTCCCTCAGAGTAAAAGGCTGGAAAATAAATTTCCAAGCAAACGGTCAGAAGATACAAGCTGTAACAGTGATTCTTCTACCTAATAAAATCAACTTGCAACCCAAAGTTATCAAAAAACAAACAAACAAACAAACAAACAAGGAGGGGCACATCATACAAATCAAAGGTAAATTCTTTTCTTTTTTTACTTTCTTTATTTACATTACAAATGCTATCCCAAAAGTTCCCTATACACCCCC
>NC_034593.1:1051001-1078223 GCF_900095145.1 Mus pahari | reverse complement strand
TGAATTTTCCTCTTAGGAGTGCCTTCATTGTGTCCCATAAGTTTGGGTATGTTGTGGCTTCATTTTCATTAAACTCTAAAAAGTCTTTAATTTCTTTATTTCAGCCTTGACCAAGTTATCGTTGAGAAGAGTGTTGTATAGTTTCCATGTGAGTGTTGGCTTTCTATTGTTAATTCTATTGTTGAGGATCAGCCTTAGTCTCTGGTGATCCGATAGAATGCATTGGATAATTTCAATATTTTTGTATCTATGGAGGCCTGTTTTGTGGCCAATTATATGGTCAACTTTGGAGTTGGTACCATGTGGGGCTGAGAAGAAGGTGTATCCTTTTGTTTTATGATAAAATATTCTGTAGATATCTATTAAATCCATTTGTTTCATAACTTCTGTTACTGTCCATGTGTCTCTGTTTAGTTTCTGTTTCCAGGATCTGTCCATTAGTGTGAGTGTGGTGTTGAAATCTCCCACTATTATTTTGTGAGGTGCAATGTGCTTTGAGCTTTACTATTGTTTCTTTAATGAATGTGGCTGCTCTTATATTTGGAGCATAAATATTCAGAANTGCGAGTTCCTCTTGGTAGATTTTATCTTTGATGGGTATGAAGTGCCCCTCCTTGTCTTTTTTGATAACTTTAGGTTGGAAGCCAATTTTATTTGATATTAGAATGGTTACTCCAGCTTTTTTCTTTGGACCATTTGCTTGGATATTTGTTTTCCAGCCTTTCACTTTGAGGTACTCTCTATACTTTTCCCTAAGCTGTGTTTCCTGCAAGCAGCAAAATGTTGGGTCCTGTTTGTGTAACCAGTCTATTAGTCTATGTCTTTTTATTTGGGAGTTGAGACCATTGATGTTAAGAAAAATTAAAGAAAAGTAATTGCCTCCTGTTATTTTTGTTGTTAAAGTTGGGATTATGTTCTTGCGGATGTCTTCTTTTAGGTTTGTTGAAGGATTACTTTCTTAGATTTTCTAGGATGGATTTTCCATCCTTGTGTTGATGCTTCCCCTTTTTTATCCTTTGAAGGCCTGGATTCATGGATAGATATTGTGTGAATTTGGTTTTGTCATGGAATACTTTGGTTTCTCNATCTATGGTAATTGAGAGTTTTGCTGGGTATAGTAGCCTAGGCTGGCATTTGTGTTCTCTTAGGGTCTGTATCACATCTGTCCAGGATCTTCTGGCTTTCATAGTCTCTGGTGAGAAGTCTGTTGTAATTCTTAGAGGCCTGCCTTTATATGTTACTTGGCCCTTTTCCCTTGCTACTTTTAATATTCTATCTTTATGTAGTGCATTTGTTGTTTTGATTATTATGTGTCGGGAGGAATTTCTTTTCTGGTCCAGTGTATTTTGAGTTCTGTAGGCTTCTTTTATGGTCATGGGCATCTCGTTCTTTAGATTCTGGAAGTTTTCTTCTATAATTTTGTTGAAGATATTTACTGGCCCTTTAAGTTGAAAATCTTCATTCTCATTTACTCCTATTATCCGAAGGTTTAGTCTTCTCATTGTGTCCTGGACTTCCTGGATGTTTTGAGTTAGGATCTTTTGCATTTTGCATTTTCTTTGATTGTTGTGCCCATGTTCTCTATGGAATCTTCTGCAGCTGTGATTCTCTCTTTTATCTCCTGTATTCTATTGCTGAAGCTCAAATCTATGGTTCCTGATTTCTTTCCTATGGTTTCTATCTCCAGAGTTATCACATTTTGGGTTTTCTTTATTGCTTCTATTTCCCTTTTTTGGTCTTGGATGGCTTTGCTCATTTCTATCACCTTTTTGTGTTTGTTCTCCTCTCTCTGTTTAAGGACTTCTACCTCTTTAGAAGTATTCTCTTGTTTTTCTTTACGTATTTGTATCTCTTTAGCAGTGTTCTCCTGCATTTCTTTAATAATGCCCTTCTTAAAATCCTCTAACTGCATCATGAGGTATGCTTTTAAATCTGATTCTTGCTTTTCGGGTGTGNTGGGGTATTCAGGACTGACTGAGATGGGAGTGCTAGGTTCTGATGATGGTGAGTGGTCTTGGTTTCTGTTAGTAAGATTCCTATGTTTGCCTTTCACCATCTGGTGATCTCTGGTGTTAGTTGTTATAGTTGTCTCTGGTTGGAGCTTGTTCTTCCTGTGATTCTATTAGCTTCTCTCATTAGTCCTGGGAGTCCAGTTTTCTCCTGAGTCTCAGTGGTCAGATTACTCTCTGCAGGGAAGCTCTCTTCTAGCAGGGAATGTGCATAGAGGGCTTGTGTTCAGATCTGCCTCCTTGCTGAAATGTAGGCCCAAATCAGGGCTTGTGCCAGAAGATGTTTTGCCTCTGCAGATTATTCACTCACCTGCACAGTCTAGCCACTGAGTGATCCTGGACGCAATATGACTCTCTCACCTGCTCTGTCAGACAGAACCCTCACAGGTGGCCACCTTTCCTCTGGAGAGGAAGGTGTCCAAATTTCTGGAGCCTGAAATAGAGTCTGTCCCAGAAATTAGGTTGCTTCTGTCTGTCCTGAAGCTGTGTAGCNTCTGTGGTCCACCCTCTTGCCAGTGCAGACTGGAGCCCAGAAGCTGCACCACTTCTCCAGGCTGCCCTCTTCCCAGCAGTGCACTGGAGTTAAGATGGCTCACCTTCTGTCTCAGGCCTTGAGATTCCTCCAGGGCAGACCCCCCTCCTCAGGCAGAAAAGGTGCCAGGCGACTGGAACCAGAAATGGGATCTTTCCCAGAAGCTGTGACACCTCTCCAATCTGCCCTCTTCCCGGCAGTGCACCAGAGCAAAGATGGTTCTCCTTCCAGCTCAGGCCCTGAGACTGCTCCTGGGCAGACACCCCTCCTCAGGCAGGAAAGGTGCTGGGTGACTGTAACCAGAAATGGGATCCTTCCCAGAAGCTGTGACGCCTCTGCAGCAGAGCACCGGAGCAAAGATGGTTCTCCTTCTGGCTCAGGCTTTGAGACTCCTCTCAGGCATACACCCCTCCTCGGGCAGGAAAGGTGCTGGGTGACTGGAGCCAGAAACGGGATCCTTCCCAGAAGCTGTGACACCTCTCCAATCCCCAAAGGTAAATTCTACAAAGACTTACTCTCAATTCTGAATATCTATGCTCCAAATACAAGGGCAGCCACATTCATTAAGGAAACTCTAGTAAAGCACAAACCACACGTACCTCACACAATAATAGTGGGAGACTTTAACACCCCACTTTCACCAACGGACAGATCCTGGAAACAGAAACTAAACAGAGATACAGTGAAACTAACAGAAGTTATGAAACAAATAAATTTAACAGATATCTACAGAACGATTTATGATAAAACAAAAGGATATATGTAACATAATAAAAGCAATATACAGCAAACCAGTAGCCAACATCAAACTAAAATGGAGAGAAACTTGAAGCAATCCTACTAAAATAAGGGACTAGACAATGCTGCTCACTTTCGTCCTACCTATTCAATATAGTACTTGAAGTCCTAGTCAGAGCAATTAGATAACCAAAGTATGATCTCAAATTGAGATACTAATTGGAAAGGAGGAATTCTAAATATCACTATTTGCAGATGATATGATATAAGTGACCCTAAATATTCCACTAGAGAACTCTTATACCTAAGAAACAGCTGAATATAAAATAAATTCAAAAAAATCAGTGGCCTTTTTCTATACAAAGGATAAACAATCTGATAAAGAAATTAGGGAAACAACGCCCTACACAATCGTCACAAATAATATAAAATACCTTTGTGTGCCTCTAAGGAAGTGAAAGATCTATATGATAAGAACTTTAATTCTCTGAAGAAAGAAATCAAAGAAGATTTCAGAAGATATAAAGATCTCCCATGCCAATGGATAGGCACAATTAATATAGTAAAAATGGCTATCTTGCCAAAAGCAACCTATAGATTGAATGCAATCCCTACCAAAATACTAACTGAATTCTTCACTGAGTTTGAAAGGGAAAATTGAAATTTACTTGTAATAACAAAAAACCTAGGATAACAAAAACTATTCTCAAAAATAAAAGAAACTCTGATACAATCACTGTGCCTGACCTCAAGCTGTACTACAGAGCAATTGTTATAAAATACTGCATGGTATTGGTATAGCAACATAGATGTAGATCAATGGAATAGAATTTAATATCCAGAAATGAACCCACACACCTATGGTCACTTGATCTTTTACAAAGGAGCTAAAATCATCCAGTGGAATAAAGACATTTTAAACCAATGGTGCTGGCTCAACTGACAGTTATCATGAAGAACAATGTGAATTGAAGCATTTTTATCTCCTTGTACAAATCTCAAGTCTAAGTGGAACAGTAAACTCCACATAATATCAGAAGCACTAACATTTATAGAGAAGAAACTGGGGAAAAGCCTCAAAAATATGGGTTCAGGGAAGAAAATTCCAGAAGAGAACAGCAATGGCTTGTGCTATAAGAATTGACAAATGGGACCTCATAAAATTGTAAAGGTTATATAAGGCAAAAGACACTATCAATAAGACAAAAAGGCCACCAACAGATTGGGAAAGGATCTTTACCAATCCCAAATCTGACAGCAGAATAATAGCCAGTATATACAAAGAACTCAAGAAGCTAGACTTCAAAAAACCAAATAACCTTATTAAAAAATGGGGTACAGAGCTAAACACAGAATTCTCAACTGAGTAATACCCAATAGCTGAGAAGCACCTGAAAAAAAATGTTCAAAATCCTTAGTCATCATGGAGATGCAAATCAAAACAACACTGAAATTGCACCTCACACCACTCAGACTAAGATAAAAAATTTAGGTGACAGCAGATGCTGGTGAGGATTTTGTGAAAGAGGAACACTTCTCCATTGCTGGTGGGATTGCAAACTGGTACAAACAGTCTGGAAATCAGTCTGTTGGTTCATCAGAAAATTGGACATAGTACTTCCGGTTGATCCAGCAATACCCCTCCTCGGCATATACCCAGAAGATGTTTCAACTTGTAATAAGGACACATGCTGCAGTATGTTCATAGCAGCATTATTTATAATAGCCAGAAGTTGGAAAGAATCCAGATGTCCCTCAACAGAGGAATGGATACAGAAATTGTGATACATTTACACAAAGGACTACTACTCAGCTATTAAATGCAATAAATTTGTGAAAGTCTCAGGCAAATGGATGGATCTGGAGTATATCATCCTGAATGAGGTAACCAAACCACATTAGAATTCACATTATCCTTTAATCCCAGACTTGGGAGGCAGAGGCAGGTGAATTTTTGAGTTTGAGACCAGCCTGGTCTACAGAGTGAGTACCAGAACAGCCAGGGCTACACAGAGAAACCCTGTATCAAAAAAAAAAAAAAAAAAAAAAAAAAAAAAAAAAAAAAACACAGCAACAACAACAAAAAAAAACCAAACAAACAAAAATTCACATTATATGTACTCACTGATAAGTAGATATTAGCCCAGAAACTTAGAATAAACAATATACAATTTGCAAAACACATGAAACTCAAGAAGAAAGAAGACCAAAGTGTGGATACTTTGTTCCTCCTTAAAATGGGGATCAAAATGCCCATGGAAGGAGTTACAGAGGCAAAGTTTGGAGCTGAGAAAGAAGGAAGGGCCATCCAGAGAATGCCCCACCCAGGGATCCATCCCATAAACAGCCACCAAACCAAGACACTATTGCATGTGCCAGCAAGATTTTGCTGACAGGACCCTGATTTAGCTGTCTCTTGTGAGGCTATGCCAGTGCCTGGCAAATACAGAAGTGGATGCTCACAGTTACCTATTGGATGAAACACAGGGCACCTAATGTAGGAGCTAGAGAAAGTACCCAAGGAGCTTAGGGGGTCAGCAACCCTATAGGAGAACAACAATATGAACTAACCAGTACCCCCAGAACTTGTGTCATTAGCTGCATATGTAGCAGAAGATGACCTAGTCTACCATCATTGGGAGCAGAGGCCCTTGATCTTGCGAAGATTATATGCTCCAGTACAGGGGAAGGCCAGGACCAGGAAGTGGGAGTGAGTGGGTTGGGGATCAGGGCAGGGGGAGGGTAAAGGGGACTTTCATGATAGCATTTGAAATGTAAATGAAGAAATTATCTAATAATAAATAATCATATTGTGGATTCACGTTCTTTTAATTATTATTATTATACAGTTTGTCAATAT
Organism: Mus pahari; assembly: GCF_900095145.1. Lineage (NCBI taxonomy): Eukaryota > Metazoa > Chordata > Mammalia > Rodentia > Muridae > Mus > Mus pahari. The sequence goes on along the minus strand of NC_034593.1, from coordinate 1,072,084 downwards.
TGAAAGCTGACTCTAGGGATGTAGCTCAATAGTGAAATGCTGGGTTAGCATGTACAAGACCTTATATTATCTCTTTTATCAGTAAAAATCAGTACCAGGAAAATTTACATAAATTATATTACATTAATTTTAATTAAATAGCAGGATAAACTCTGACAGAATCCAGGTAAACCACCTGCATTTACCCTTCCATCATCTTGTTAAATAATCCCAAAACATTTGCCTACTTTTTTTTGACCATACACTAACATACAAGTGTTATCTACATTTTTTCAATGATGATTTTATTCATATTATCATCTCATATAAATAAAATACTCCAGAGGATATTCATCTATTTCCCACTGCACCCACTGTGTGATTCTTATATAAATATATTCATGCTTTTTATTATATTCATGACCTAATTTAAATCTAGCATTACACAATATGTGGACAATTCAACAATTATCCCGATATGTAAATTCATTCTATCTTGAGATATTTTGAATAAAAACATTCTAAATTTTTGTACCATTTTTAAATGTGGACATATAATTTAAATTTTCTAGAGTAAATATATAGGAATGAAATGCTAGGTCAAATAGAAAGTGTCCATTTGGTTTAAATTATAAACTCACATAAATATAAGATGTCTATACCATTTCAGTGGTCAGTGTAATCTTTCAACTTGACATAAACCTAGACTCACTTAAGTAATGGGTCTACTGGCAACACTGTGGAGATTATCTTGACTACCTGTACCGAGATGGGAAGGCTTTCCCATTGCAGTGCACAATTTCCTGGTTTGCTCTCAACATGATAGAAATGAAAAATCTAATAGGAAAGAGATTTCATATGAAATCTCAGCAAAACAGTTGCCACATACCAATGTGGAATGAGAAAATGTTCTATCATCCTACACCTAAATGAAAAGCTACAGAAATTTTGCTAAGAGAGGAAGAATTGGTTTTCTTCAAAGATAAGCCTCTGACTGGCTTTCCAATCTCAAATGGTCAGATCTATTCATATTATAGAAAAATAGACTCAGAAGTTTATATACCTATATATTTGCATGTAAATGAAAATGCAAACCTCATATAAGAAAATATGTATGTATTAATAATAATTAAAAAAGAAAGTCATAAATTTGAGGAGAAAGATGAACTTGGGTGTAGTTGAAGTCAAAAGAGGGAAGTTTGAAAATGATATATATGCAAGTCCTGTGTTCAAAAATCTCAAAAGTGAATATGTAGATAAAATTACTGTATATTATTTGCATTAATATCAAACAGAACTTCAGAAGAATTTACATAGGACATAGATAATATAGATGACACTGAATAAGTTATTATAAATGGTATATCTATTATGAAAGTAATAGATATAACAAGTAATAGGAAATAATAACAACAATGCTTGTATGAGGTGGCTAGTGAATCAGAAGAGACATTATAAAGGTGCTTTCTGAAAAGCTGTTTTTAGACTCACTAGGAACTCAGATAATGTAACAGAAACTATCACTATGTCTTTTAACTCAATATAAGAGATTATAATATCTACTTTTCCTTGCCTCATATCAGAGAAACAGACATAATTATGGGTCATTATAAATTTCCTGTTGATGTGGCTGACAAAGACAGAAAATTGCATGTAATAATTGTATTCAATGCAAAACCTCTTCTGCCTCCAAGTCCTGTTCGCCTGCTATTTGATGATGATGGCACAGTCTTTAGTCGTCATGCTTTCTTCCCCATCTTTCAAAAAGAAGAAAGGCAAATAGAGAAAATTACATTCAGTTGAGGACAGAACCTGGGGAACAGAATAAATGAATAGGACTAATACTAACATGTGCCAATTACAGGAGAAATCATTTTACTCTGAATTTGTGAAACTTGAACAGCATGTCAAGCATTTAGAATTTCTACTAACTTTATGATACTTTGAGGTAGATAGCTGCACATGCACATATTTTCTCAAAGAGCACCATATCCTGATACAGACTTGAGCTGAAGTATTATGAAGGCACAGTTTGGGACTGGGACATGCTTTAATGGAAAGTTGGTAAATCACTGGTGTCTTTAAAGCTGAAAATGAAAGAGTTTTAAACAAATACACCAGGGGAGAAAATAAAAATAATATCTTGTACAAAGAGTATCCCAAGGATTATATTAAACTGCCTTGCATAAAGATTCTTTAGAATTACAACCTTAAATAAAATAGGATGCATCAGACAGTTTTTAGAACTATATCGTGCAACAGTTTCTAGGTTCTGGAAAGGACAATAAACTCTAGGAAATGGAAAGATGTTTGGGAATATGGATGGGAATGCTTATCACATGGGTAGGTTTCAAGTTCACAAGATTAAGGAGAATTTAAAGAAAGAACAGATGAGTGGGGTGGTAATAAATTTATTATATTTAAAAATAGAGCTATCACACTTCAAGGTGGTGCCAACACATCTTTTCAAAATTTGTTTTTAGTTTTCTTTTTTATTAGTTATTTTATTTATTTACATTTCAAATGTTATCCCCATTCCTGGTTTCCCCTATGAAAAACCCCTGTACCATTTCCTTCCTCCTACTTCTATGAGGGTATTCCCCCACCCATCCACCCACTCCTGCTTCCCTATCCAGGCATTTCCCTACATTGGGGCATCTAGCCTTCACAGGACCAAGGGACTCTCCTCTCACTGATGTTCAACAAGGCCATTCTCTGCTATATATGTTGTAAGAGCAATAGGTTGTCATGTTAGAGCCATGTATACTCTCTGGTTGGTACACTACATGCATTAGAAAATTATTCAGTAACTGAAATTTGCAAAGCTTGTCTATTGGTTAGTTATAGACAATGACAAAAATTGCAGACACTGAATCTTCTTTTACTATTCTGATGAAATGAATAGGCATTGAAATCATTAACCTATCATCTGATTTAGATTATTATGATATGAGGAAGTCAGAACATGACTGGTTCCTAATTACAATAAGATGAAAGGAACTGGACACAAAGGAGTGACTAAGATGTAATCTAAGAAAATATTAGCCCAGAAACTTAGAATACCCAAGATACAATTCGCAAAACACATGAAACTCAAGAAGGAAGACCAAAGGATACTTTATTACTCCTTAGAATGGGGATCAAAATGCCCATGGAAGGAGTTACAGAGACAAAGTTTGGAGCTGAGACAGAAGGAAGGACCATCCACAGAATGCCCCACCCAGGGATCCATCCCATAAACAGCCACCAAACCAAGACACTATTGCATATGCCAGCAAGATTTTGCTGACAGGACCCTGATTTAGCTGTCTCTTGTGAGGCTATGCCAGTGCCTGGCAAACACAGAAGTGGATGCTCACAGTCATCTATTGGATGAAACACAGGGCCTTCAATGGAGGAGCTAGAGAAAGTACCCAAGGAACTGAGGGGGTCAGCAACCCTATAGGAGAACAACAATATGAACTTAACAGTACCCCCAGAGCTCATTTCTCTAGCTGCATATGTAGCAGAAGATGACCTAGTCTGCCATCCTTGGGAGGATAGGCCCTTGGTCTTGCGAAGATTATATGCCCCAGTACAGGGGAATGCCATGGACAGGAAGCAGGAGTGGGTGGGTTGGGGAGCAGGGTGGGGGAGGGTAAAGGGGACTTTCAGGATAGCATTTGAAATATAAATAAGAAAATATCTAATTAAAAAAAGAAAATGTAATCTAAAGATCTTGAGGAGAGAGTTGTCCCAGATTCTGTATCAAGGCTGTGCCTTGTAGCCAATATCAGCAAGCTTGGTAAGGATGCCCTGGTTGTAAATAGGAAAGTTAATCAAACAAGTAAAATAGACAACAGAAAGACACTCCTGTCATAAGCCTGCACATGCATCTGCTAGAGGTTAAACATATGTGTTTCAATGTCTTGAAACCATGGTTTGAATTTTGTTTCTATCTCTATTAAAGCTTTATAACTTTTTCTCTTAATAAATGGCTTAGCTAGGTATATCCCAAGGATAAGGACTTCTATTTTCATAAGGCAATTATTAAAAGTAAAACAATATAAATGTCCATCAGGAAAAATGGCAGATACCAGGTTAATACTAAATACACATGGCATATACAAAACTCATGGACAATGTTTTCAATGTATTGTATGCATGTCTGTATACTGGTCGTATTTTTATGAACTCCAGATAGATAAACAGAATTAAGCATGCTGCATTCATTGCTTTAGACCAGTGTTTATTTATAACATTGGCTCCATTCTAATATGAGCGTATTTTATCATCGCTCATGGTTCCTCTCATCAGAACTTTGAATCTCTTTCTTTTCATAGCTTTATTATGACATAACATTGTAGCAATTGATTTAATGTAACATTTTCTTGTTATTTGCAAACTCATGAAACAATTTTATATGTTTGGTGTTTTTGAAACAATCACCCATTTAATTGTGTGTAAGACAAAAAGCAGAAACATACTGTTAAGCAGGCACATTTACTTAAATTTGTACTAGTGATAATTATATTAAATCTCATTTCAATCTACAAATGCATTCAAATCAAACAGTAATGAGGCTAGAAATGGCTCTTTGTTGAAATTTAAAGACAATTTAAAAATTTTGAAAATATTTTTCAATCAGAAAATTTAAGAAGAAAAATTTATCTGTAGTATAGTATCGCCTGTGGTGTAAGAATGTTATAGTGTTTCTGAACTATTTTTTTTCAACTTTTTTGTTATTAGACATTTTCTTTATTTACATTTCAAATGCTATCTCAAAAGTTCCCTATACCCTCCCCGCCCTGCTCCCCTAACCACCCACTCCGAATTCTTGGCCCTGGCCTTCCCATGTACTGGGGCATATAAAGTTTGCAAGACCTAGGGGCCTCTCTTCCCAGTCATGGCCGACTAGGCCATCTTCTGCTAAATATGCAGCTAGAGACATGAGCTCTGGGGGTACTGGTTAGTTCATATTGTTGTTCCACCTATAGGGTTGCAGACCCCTTCAGCTCCTTGTGTTCTTTCTCTACCTCCTCCATTGGGGGCTCTATGTCCCATCCTATAGATGACAGTGAGCATCCATTTCTTTATTTGCCAGACACTGGCATAGCCTCATAGGAGACAGTTATATCAGGGTCGCTTCAGCAAAATCTTGCTGGCATATGCAATAGTGTCTGCGTTTGGTGGCTGATGATGGGATGGACTCCCTAATGGGGTAGTCTCTGGATAGTCCATCCTTTCATCTTAGCTCCAAACTTTGTCTCTGTAACTCCTTTCATGGGTATTTTGTTCCCCATTATAAGGAGGAATGAAGTATCCACACATTGGTCTTCATTCTTCTTGGTTTTCTTGTGTTTTGCAAATTGTATCTTGAGTATTCTAAGTTTCTGGGCTAACATCCACTTATCAGTGAGTGCATATCTAGTGACTTCTTTTTTGATTTTGTTGCTTCACTAAGGATGATATCCTCCAGATATATCCATTTGCCTAAGAATTTCATAAATTCATTTTTTAATACCTGAGTATACTCCATTGTGTAAATGTACCACAGTTTCTGTATCCATTCCTCTATTGAGGGACATCTGGGTTCTTTCCAGCTTCTGGCTATTATAAATAAGGCTGCTATGAACATAGTGGAGCATGCGTCTTTATTACCAGTTGGAACATCTTCTGAGTATATGCCCAGGAGACATAATGCTGGATCCTCCTGTAGTACTATGTCCAATTTTTTGAGAAACTGCCAGACTGATTTCCATAGTGATTGTACAAGCTTGCAATCCCACCAGCAATGGAGGAGTGTTCCTCTTTCTCCACATCCTCGCCAGCATCTGCTGTCCCCTGAATTTTTTATCTTAGTCATTCTGACTGGTATGAAATCGAATCTCAAGGATGTTTTGATTTGCATTTCCCTGATGATTAAGGATGTTGAACATTTTTTCAGGTGTTTCTCAGCCATTTGGTATTCCTCATTGAGAATTCTTTACTTAGCTCAGTTCCCCATTTTTTAATGGGTTATTTGAATTTCTGGAGTCCAGCTACTTGAGCTCTTTGTATATATTGGATATTAGTCCCCTATCAGATTTAGGATTGGTAAAAATCCTTTCCCAATCTGTTGGTGGCTTCTTTGTCTTTTTGACACTATTTTTTGCCTTACAAAAACTTTGCAATTTTATGAAATCCCATTTGTCAAATCTTGATTTTACAGCACAAGCCATTGCTGTTCTGTATAGTACTTTCTCTCCTGTGCTCATATCTTTGAGGCTTTTCCATATTTTCTCTTCTATAAATTTCAGTGTCTCTGGTTTTATGTGGAGTTCCTTGATACACTCAGATTTGAGCTTTCTAGAAGGAGATAAGAATGGATCAATTGGCATTCTTCTACATTATAACCGTCAGTTGTGCTATCACTATTTGTTGAAAATGCTGTCATTATTTGACTGGATGGTTTTAGCTCCCTTGTCAAAGATCAAGTGACCATAGGTGTGTGGGTTGATTTCTGGGTCTTCAGTTCTATTCTANTGATCTACCTGTCTGTNGCTGTACNAGTACCATGCAGTTTTTATCACAATTGCTCTGTAGTACAGCTTGAGGTCAGGCATGGNGATTCCACCAGANGTTCTTTTATTGTTGAGAATGGTTTTTGCTATCCTANGTTTTTTATTATTTCAGATGAATTTGTAAATTGCCCTTTCTAACTCTGTGAAGACTGCTTTGGACGTTGTACATCGTGGTGCGGAGCCTAGTGCGCACCACGATGTACAACGTCCACAAGCAGCTATAATTGAGAATGGTTTTTGCTATCCTATGTTTTTTATTATTTCAGATGAATTTGTAAATTGACCTTTCTAACTTAGTGAAGTATTGAGTTGCAAGCTTGATGGGGATTGCATTGAATCTGTAGATTGCTTTCGGCAGGATATCCATTGGTTTTGCACCTGGCTTATGTTTTACAACTGGTCTTCTGTAAACAATGTGCTCTACTTTGATTATTCCCAACATTCTTGAGTAAATATCACTTTCTACATTACTTTGAACAATTTTAAAATGTACAAAATCAGAACTTTTTTCTGACATGTCATAATTTGGTTGAAATTGTATAACTTTAGGAAGGTTTGGTTTGATTGTACTCTGGAATCAGAGAAGCCAAAAAGAGGAAGGGGGTCTTTTGTCAGAAAATTTCATATATCGCAGTAAATACAAAGGTGTAAACATACCTGCATTTCTCTATGTGTTAGTCAAGTAAATTTTATATTGGATGGTAAATACCATCTTTCTTATTTGTTGACATAAAAGACCTCAATCATCAAGAGAATCTAGTACCCATTTATAGTTTGTATTGTTGTTTCTATTTTTGTTTTGTTTTATATTGATACTTTTTCTGTTCAATTATCTATTTATTTACTTCTTCCTCAAGACTAAATACAATTACTTAGTTTTCCTTTCCAGATGTTTTTTTCTTTTAGTAATGTAAGCAGAACAATTCCTCACTCAGAATGTAGCATACCTATAAGATTTTGAGGTGGATTATTATTCCTACCACATAATGCTTGTTTTCCATTTCTTTAGATATTCTTTATTTTTTACTAGTATTACTATCAAGATGCTCTCTCCATAAATCTTGATGATTCACTGAATACAGATGTGGTATCATTGGACTCATCTTGAACTTTAAACAATAGGACAATATTAGCAAAATAGCAAAAAAATATTAGTTCAATAATTATTCCTCCCCTTTTATCTTCTGTCTCTCCTTTTTCTGAGAGGTCTGCCTTATATTCTAATGGATGTGTAATTCATTTTTATGGTTTTTAATATCCTTATGATGCTAAACTTGATATATTCAGAAATGTCCTAATAAAACGTTATTTCAATTCTAAATGGAATTATGCACAGAGATAACTTTGTCTTGATGCAAATAGAGGTATCTCTCCAAGAGGGCCTCTTAAAACATTGGAATTTCATCAATGAGAGAATTAGGACATTAAATCTAATTTTGTGTTTTCAGTTTCACTCGAGGTCTAGCGTACATTAAAAAAATAAATTATTTTGTTAATTTACTCATACTAAAAAAAAATTATAGCCGAGGAGTGATGTGATTTCAAGCTGGTACAACCACTCTGGAAATCAATCTGGTGGTTCCTTAGAAAACTGAAAATAGTTCTACCTGAAGACCCAGTTATACCATTGCTGGGTATATACCCAAAAAATGTTCCAACATATAACAAGGACACATGACTATAAAAATGACTATGTGTGTGGTAGCCTTATTTATAATAGCCAGAAGCTGGAAATAATCTAGATGTCCCTAGATGAAAGAATGGATACAAAAAAATGTGGTTCATTTACACAACTGAATATCATTCAGCTATTAAGAATGAGGACATCAAGAATTTTGCAGGTAAATGTATGGAACTAGAAAGTATCATCCTGAATGAGTTAACCCAGACACAAAAGAGCACATATAGTATGTACTCAGATAAGTAGATATTGACCCAAAAGTTCATAATGCCCACATAGACCATATGGAGCTTAGGAGGAAGGAAGACCAGGGTGTGGATGTATCAGTCCTGCATTGAGAGGGGAACAGGATGAACAAGGGAGGTGTAGGGAGGGGGAACCTGGGAGGGATAGAGGAAGCAGAAGAAATAAGGGGAGCAGTAGCAAATACTGAAAAGAAAGGGAAATTGAATAAAAATATGTAGCAGTGGAGAATAGCCACTGAGGGGTCCCAGACACCAGGGAAAAAAGAGACTCCCAGGTCCCAGTGGGATGACTTTAGCCGAAATTCACAGAGAAGCTGTACAGACCACCTCCAGTAGATAGGCAATTGCCTCTGTCGAAGGACAAAAGGTGTAGCAGAAACCGAAGGAAAGTCATCTAGAGACCACCCCACCTAGTGATCCATCCCATCTGCAGACACCAAACCCTGAAACTATTGCTGATGCCAAGAAGTGCTTGCTGCCAAGGGTCTGGTATATCTGTCTCCTGATAGGTTCTAACCAATGCAGATGCATACTCACAATCAACCATTGGACTCGGTTTGGGGACCACAATGGAAGTGTTAAGGAAAAGACTAAAGGAATGGAAGGGGAAGACCAACAATATTAATTAACTGAACACCTCTGTAGTGGCTATTCCTGGTTGTCAACTTGACTATATTTGAAATGAACTACAATCCTGAATTGGAAGGCTCACCAGTGAACCTAATTTGGAAGCTGGGAGATAGAAGTTTCTGATCTGGGTCTTGGTATGGAGATCTTGAGACACAGTGGTGATTGAATCCAGAAGATTAAGACAGGGAGATCTCCGAGTCCAAGNTCATCTGGGATTAAAGGTGTGGTGGCACACACCTTTAATCTGGGCTACACCTTCTGCTGGGGACCATATAAGNACATTGGAAGAAGGGAGTCTGGCTCTCGCTCTTTCGCCTTCTTGTGGTGTGGGACTCAGCAACTGCTAGATCCTTGGACTTCCATTCACAGCTACTACTGAACCATTGTTGGGATTTGGACTGCAGACTGTAAGTCATCAATAAATTCCTTTACTATATAGAGACTATCTGCAAGTTCTGTGACTCTAGAGAACCCTGACTAATACAACCTCAGAGCTCCCAGGGACTAAACCGATGACCAACGAGTTCACATGGAGGGACCCATGGCTCCAGCTACATATGTAACAGAGGACTGCCTCGTCTGCCATCAAAAGGAGGGGAGGCCCTTGGTCCTGTGGAGGTTTGATACCCCAACATAAAGGGATATTAAAGCAGTGAGGCAGGAATGGGGTGGTATTTTGGGGAGCACCCTCATAAAAGCAAAGGGGTTAGGAAGGGAGTTTGCAAAGGGGAAACCTGGAAGGAAGGGCAATATTTGAAATGTAAATAAATAAAATAACAAATAAAAAACAAAAATATTTAAAAATAACCAAAAAACCCTCAGAGCCTGGCAGATCAATTACTTTCCAGTTGTTAAATTCCTGGAGATTAGTCTCTGCAAGAAGGGGAAAAAAGTGTCATTTGTAAATAAAATAATTTGAGAAAACAATGGGTGAGAAAAATCACAAATTTGTTAAAATACATAAATTCGGTGTCTTCAGAAGCTCACTTCATTCTAAAAATAATAAGCTCAAAGAACTAAAATGCAGGGCTTATAACGGCCAAAATTCTATACACACAAGGAGGCATTTTGGAACTATAAAGAGAAATTCTGCTTCACCTAAAAGACTACAGGAAAGCAAATGAGCAGAGTCTTTTCAGAAACCACATAGTTGGCAAGGAGTTTGAAGGAAGTGTCTCATATTTTTAAGTGTTGAAGAAAAATGCTGTCTTCTCAGAATCCTAAACCCAGGTGTGTGTTTGGGGGGAAGAGCAGGGGGAGACCTTTAAGAATATCTTTTTCTCTGAAAAAAATTATTGGTGATTTTCTTATTTATTTTGGCCTCAGTTTACTTTTTATTGGATATTATATTTCTTTACATTTCAAATTGGTGCCAGATAACATATGGCCATGTGATGCCAGCTCCATATGCATCTGGAGCCTTGGCTCCCTCCATGTATTCTCTTTTTAGACCCTGGGAGCTCTAGCTGGAGTGGGGTCTGGTTGGCTGATATAGTTGTTATTTCTATGGGGTTTCAATTCACCTTCATCTCTTCTAGTCCTTTCCCTAAATCCTCCTTTGAAGTCCCCATGCTCAGTGGAATGGTTGGGTGCAAGCATCTGCATCTGAATCTACAAGGCTCTGGCAGAGCTCTCAGGAGACCGCTATATCAGGCTTCTGTCTGCAAGCACTTCTGGGCATCAGCAACAGAGTCTAGATTTGTTGTCTTTATATGAGATGGATCTCCAGGAGTGGCAGTCTCTGGATAGCCTTTCCTTCAGCCTCTGCTCCACACATTGTCCCCATATTTCCTTTGGACAAGAGCAATTCTGGGTTAAAAATTTAGAGATGAATGGGTGGTCCCATCCTCCAACCTCAACTGGGGGTCTTGCTTAACCTCTGGATATGGTCTCTACAGGTTCTCCCTCTCCTTACTTGGGTATTTCCAATGGGTCCAGTGGGTCCTGTGAGCTTCTAGCTTTCCTGGCATCTGGGAATTTCTGGTGCTTACCCCACATCCACATGCCCCTTTGCTGCACAACTCTGCGAAGTTTGCTGACCCTCTCTCTATCATCCTAGTCAACTAACATACCTGATCCTACTCCTCTTTTTGTGCTTCTCCTCCTCTCTCCCTCCCAAGTCTCTACCACCCTCACACTCCTGTGAGTATTTTGTTCTTCTTTCTAAGCAAGACTGAAGCCTCCACATTTTGGTCTTTCTTGAGTTTCATATGGCCTGTGAGTTGTATTGTATTCTGAGATTTTTGCTTAGTAACCACTTAACAGTAAGTACATACCATGTGTGTTCTTTTGTGACTGTATTTCCTCATACAGGATGACATTTTCTAGTTCCATCCATTTGCCAGTTAAATTCATGAAGTCATTGTTTTTAATAGCTGAGAAGTACTCCATTGTGTAACTATACCTCATTTTCTGTGCCCATTCCTCTGTTGAGGGGCATCTGGGTTCTTTCCAGCTTCTGGCTATTATAAATAAGGCTTCTATGAACATAGTGGAGCATGTGTCCTATTGATATGTTGGAGCATATTTTGGGTATATGTCCAGGAGTTATATAGCAGGGTCCTCAGGTAGTGCTATTTCGAATTTTCTGAGGAATCTTCAGACTGGTTTACAGAGTGGTTGTACCAGTTTTCAATCCTATGAGCAATGCCGTAGTGTTTCTCTTTCTCCACATCCTCTTCAGAATCTGCAGTCACCTGAGTTTTTGATCTTAGCCATTCTGACTGGAGTGAAGTGGAATCTCAGTATCATTTAGATCTGCATTTTCCTGATGACTAAGGATGTTGAACATTTCTTTAGGGGTTTCCAGGTCATTTGATATTCCTCAGTTGAAAACTCTTTGTATAGCACTGTACCCAATTTTTAATAGGGTTATTTGGTTCTGTGGAGTCTAACTTTTTGAGTTCTTTGTATGTATTGGATATTAGCCCACTATAAGATGGAGGATTGGTAAAGATTATTTCTGAATCTGTAGGTTGACTTTTGTCCTATTGACAGTGTCCTTTGCTGTACAGAAGCTTTTCTTTCCTTTTTTTTTTCTTTATGATGAAAGGATTTGTGGAGCCATTATAGATGTAAGCCAGAAAAAGAACCAGATATGAATTTTTTTAATCCTATAGTAGCGAGGTTATTTTCAATTTTGTGAGACCCTATTTGTGGATTGCTGAATCCTGTGCCCATGTGTTTGAAGTTCTTCTCCACTTACTCCTCTATTAGATACAGTGATCCTGGTTTTATGTGGCAATCTTGATCCACTTGGACTTGAGCTTTGTGCAATGAGATTCAAATGGGTTGATTTGCATTCTTCTACATGATAAATGCCAAATGAATCAGCAGCATTTGTTGAAAGTGCTATATTTTCTTCCACTGGATTTTTTAGATTCTTTGCCAAAGGTAAGGTGACCAATGGTGTGTAGGTTCACTTCTGAGTCTTCAAATCTATTCCATTCATCAATCTTCCTGTCTCTGTACCAATACCATGCAGTTTTTAATTGTTCTGTAATACAGATTGGAAAGAGGGATAGTGATTCCTCCGGAATGTTTTTGATTGTTGAGAATAGTTTTTGCTATCCTAGATTTTTCATTATTCCATATGAATTTGCACATTACTATTTCTGACTCTGTGAAGAATCGAGTTGGAATTTTGATGAGGATTGCATTTAATCTGTAGATCGCTTTTGGCAAGATAGCCATTTTTTACTATATTAATCCTGTCAATCCATGAACATGGGAGATCTTTCCATCTTCTGACTTCTTTGATTTATTTCTTTAGAGACTTGAAGTTCTTGTCATACACATATTTACTTGATTGATTACCATCATACCAGGAGGTTTTATATTATATGTGACTATTATGAAGGTTGTCATTTCCCTAATTCCTTCCTCAGTCTGTTAATGCATTGAGTAGAAGAAGGTTACTGATTTGTTTCAGATAATTTTATATCCAACCACTTATTGAAGTTGTTTATCAGCTGTAGGAGTTCTTCGGTGAAATTTTTGTGGACACTTAAGTATACTATATTATCTGCAAATAGTGATATTGTGACTTCTTCCTTTCCATTCCATATTGTATCCCTTTGACCTCCTTTTGATATTGGCTTTTGATTTGCTGTATATTGCTTTTACTATGTTTATGTTTGGACCTTGAATTCCTGATCTTTCCAAGACTTTTAACATGAAGGAATGGTAAATTTTGTCAAATGCTTATTCAACATCTAATGAAATGATTATGTGGTTATTTTCTTTGAGTTTTTTGTGTAATGGATAATGTTGATGGATTTCCTTATATTGAACATTTTACCCTAAAACAAAGAACATACCTTCTTCTCAGCGTGTCATGGTACCTTCTCCAAAATTGATCATATAATTGGTCACAAAACAACCCTTAACATATATAAGAAGATTGACATAATACCCTTCATCTTATCAGATCACCATGTCTTAAGTGTGGTCTTCAAAAACAACAAAAACTATAGAAAGTCCACATCTACGTGGAAACTGAACAACTCTCTAATCAATAAAAACTTGGTCAGGGAAGAAAGAAAGAAAGAAAAAAGAAAGAAAGAAAGAAAGAAAGAAAGAAAGAAAGAAAGAAAGAAAGAAAGAAAGAAATATTTAAAGAAAGAAAGGAAGGAAGGAAGAGAGAAAGAAAGAAAGAAAGAAAGAAAGAAAGAAAGAAAGAAAGAAAGAAAGAAAGAGAAAGAAAGAAAGAAAGAAAGAAAGGAAGGAAGGAAGGAGGAAAGAAAGGAAGAATGAAAGAAAGAAAAGGAGAAAGAAATTAAAGACTATCTGGAATTTAGTGAAAATGTTTATACATTATACCCAAATTTATGGGACACAGTAAAAGCAGTGCAAAGAGGAAAGTTCATAGCACTAATAACCCTGGTTAAAAAAAAAAAACAAAAACAAAAAAACAAAAAAACAAAAAAAAAACTGGAGAGATCTTACACTAACAATTTAACAGCACATCTAAAAACTCTATAACAAAAAAGAAGCAAATTCACACAAGAGGAGTAGAAAGCAGGAAATAGTCAGACTTAGGGTGGAAATCAACCAAATAGAAACAAAGAGAACAATACAAAGAATAAGCAAAATCAAAAGCTGCTTCTTTGAGAGAATCAACAAGATAGATAAAACCCTAGCCAAAATAACTAAAGGTCCCAGAGGCAGTATCCAAATTAACAGAATCAGAAATGAAAAGGGAGACATAACAACAGAAACAGAGGAAATTCAAAAAGTCATCACATCCTACTATAAAAGCCAATGATCAACAAAAGTGGAAAATGTAGATGAAATGAGTGGTTTTCTAGAAAGTTGCCTCATACCAAAGCTAAATCAAGAACAGGTTAACTATCTAAACAGGCACATATCACACAAGGAAATAGAAGTCATTAATTATATCCCAACCAATAAAAGCCCAGGGCCAGATGGATTTAGTTCAGAATTCTACCAAACCTTCAAAGAAGACTTGATACCAGTTTACCTCAAACAATTCCATAAAATTGAAAGAGAAGAAACACTACCTAACTAGTTCTTTGAAGCGACAATTACTCTAATACCTAAATCATAGATGGACCCAACCAAAAAAAGAGAACTTCATACCAGTCCTGCTTATATCGATGCAAAAATATTCAAGAAAATTCTTGCAAACTGAATCCAAGAACACATCAAACCATCATTTACCACAATCAAGAAAAAAAATCACATGATCATCTCCTTAGATGCTGAAAAAGCATTTGAAATAAATACATCACCCCTTCATGTTAAAATATTGGAGAGATCAGGAATTAAATGTCGATATCTAAATGTAATAAAAAACAATTTACTATAAAACCAGCAGCCAATATCAAATTAAATGAAGATGTATTTCAAGCAATCAGACTGAAAGTGAGAATAAAACAAGGATGACCACTCTCCCCATATCTATTCAATATGGTACTTGAAATGTTAGCTAGAACAATAAGACAAGAAAAAGAGATCAAGGGGATACAAATTGGTAAATAAGAAATAAAGGCATTACTATTTGCAGATAATATGATAGTATACATAAGCAACCCCAAAAATTCTACCAGAGAACTTCTCCAGTTGATAAACAACTTCAGAAAAGTATCTGGATATAAAATTAACTCAAATAAATCAGTAGCCCTCCTTTATACAAATAATAAACAGGCTGAGAGAAAATTAGGGAAAAAACATCCTTCAAAACAGCCACAAATAATATATCTTGGGGAAACTCTTTAACCAAACAAGTGAAAGACTTGTATGATAACTTCATGTTTCTCAAGAATGAAATAAAAGATCTCAGAAAATGGAGAGATCTCCCATGCTCATGGATTGGCAGAATAAACATAGTAAAAATGGCCACTCTACCAAATACAATCTAGATTCAGTGAAATCCCCATTAAAATCCCAACACAATTCTTCAAAGACATGGAAAGAGCAATTCTCGTATTCATCTGCAAAGGAAAAAAAAAAAAAAAAACGGACTAGCAAAAACAATTCTTAACAATAAAAGAACAGCTGAGGAAATCACCATCCCTGACCTCAAGCTTTACTACAGAGCAATAGTTATAAAACAAACAAACAAACAAACAAACACCTGTATGGTACTGGTACAGAGACAGACACATTGATCAGAAAACAGAATTGGAGACACAGAAATGAAACTTGACATTTATAGTCACTTGATCTCTGACAAAGACGCCAAAACTATACAATGGAGAGAGAAAGAATCTTCAATAAATGGTGCTGATATAATTGGTTGTCTTTATGTAGAAGAATGAAAATAGATCCATATTTGTCACCTTGTACAAAGCTCAAGTCCAAGTGGGTCATGGACCTCAACATAAAACCAGATACACTGAATCTAATAGAAGAGAAAGTTGGAAGGAGTCTTGAAGTCATTGGCACAAAGGGAAATTTCCTAAATAGAACTCCAATGGCTCATGTTCAAAGATCAACAATTAATAAATGGGACCTTATGAAACTGAAAAGCTTCTGTAAGGCAAATGACACAGTCAATAAGACAAATTGGCAACTTCCAGATTGGGAATTTTTTTTTTACTAATCCCGCATCTGATAGAGGGCTAATATCCAAAATATATTAAGAACTCAAGAAGTTAATCATCAAAAAACCATACAACCCAAATAAAACATGGGATATAGAACTAAACTGAGAATTCACAACTGAGGAATCTCTGGCTGAGAAGCACCTAAAGAAATGTTCAAAGTCCTTGATCAGAGAATTGTAAATCAAAATGACCCTGAGATTCTTCCTTATACAAATCAGAATGACTAATATCAAAACCTCAGGTGACAACACACGTTGGAGAGAATCTGGCAAAAGAGAAATACTCCTTAATTGCTGGTGAGGTGTGGGGACATCATGTGGAGACAAGTGGGTGGGGAGGAGGTATGGGATCATGGGGAGGGGAAAAATTGTGGAATGCAAAAAAATTAATAAAAAATTTTAAAAAATGAACAGAATTGATTTTTACATCAAAAGGGAAAAATGAACATAGACAACAGAAATTTGTTCAAATAGTTGAATAAATTTCTGTTGTCTATGTTTATTATTCCCCTTTGATGTAAAAGTCTATTCTATCATGTTTTATTATATTTGTATTCATTAGTAATATAGTTCAACAATTTTTATCTTAAATCAACAGTTTTATCAAGTTTTGAATTTCAAAAGATGAGCTAGAAAAGCTTCTATTTCTATAATTGATTACACAAAATTGGTCGCCACTAAACTTAAAAGGCTGCTTAGTCTATTTAGAACTGGGGATTTTTTTTTTAATAGATCTTCACTTTTATTTTATTGAATTTTTTGCATCTTGTTATATACAGTTTTGATGATTTAGAGTGTGGCCCATTTATTTTAAGATTTCAAATACACACATACACATATGTGCATATGTCTGCAAGATTTATAAATATATTTGCACAGTTTCTGTCCTTTCCTTTACATGTTTTCAAGTCAGAAATGAAATGTATTACTGAGTTTTGTTACCTGTACTTAACACTTTTATTTTCTTCACTTATATTAACAGGTCTTCAACAATTTTGTTAATAACACACAAAAAAAGGCTGTTTATTTTGAGATTTTTCTGTACTGCAGCTAGGTTATTCACTCAAATAATTTTGTTGTCTTCTCTGCAATATCTCTCAGATTGTTGATTTGGGTTGATTTAGGTTGATTTTGGTGCTGTTTTTCCAGATTTGGGCTTTTTTCTAACACATTCTTATATAATCCCCCTCTCAGAATTATCTTACCATTTCCACAAATGTTGATGCCCTGTATTTAATTTTTTGAAACTTCTACTTGCTTTACCAAATGGTCCTTTTTTTTCCCCATGACTTAGGGTCTTTGGTACTTGCTTTGCATTTGTATATGTTTCTGAATTCCTTATGTTGGTCATTTCTAACTTGATTACATCTTATTCACAAAATTTACTTGCAAGTATTTTATTATGTTATTTACTGTCTGTGACACACTCTCTGTATGTATCAATGTATTTGTGCTAGTATGTTTGTGTGTGTATAGGTGTGTGTGTACATGCATGTGCCTGTGCATATATATGCTACAATATACACGTGAAAACCAGAGGATCACAGGAAAATTATTTCTTTAATGAAAAGTTGGTGAGTCCCTGGAGTCTTTAAAGCAGAAAATGAAAGTGACTTAAATAAAATCACCAGGGAAGGATTATATAAATCATATATTGTACAAAGAATATCCCAAGAATTAGATTTTTTTCAGGACATTTTCTCCATTTTTTTTCCTTTTATATTCCATATATTCCTCCCCCTCCCCTGTCCATCTTCTGACTATTCCACATCCCCTGTATCCATGTGGATGTCCCAAACACTGTGCCACCTGAACTCTTAAGTCCCTGGGGCCTCTATTCTTTTGAGGGTTAGGTGTATCATCATTGAATGAACACAGACCCGGCAGTTTTAATCTATGTGTGTTGGGGGCATCGTATCACTGGCGTATGCTGCCTGGTTGGTGGTCCAGTGTTTGAGAGATCTCTGGGCTCCAGGTTAATTGAGACTGCTAGTCTTTCTACAAGATCACCCTTCTCCTCAGCTTCTTCCAGCCCTCCTTAACTCAACAACATTGGTCAGCTGCTTCTGTATACCGGATGGGTGCAATTATCTGCATCTGATTCTTTCTGCTGCTTGTTGGATCTTTCAGAGGGCTGTCATGATAGGTCCCTTTTTGTGAGTACTCCATAGACTCAGTAATAGTGTCAGGCCTTGGGAACTCCCTTTGAGCTGGATCACACTTTGGGCCTGTCACTGGACCTTCTTGTCCTTATGTTTCCCTCCATTTCCATCTCTATAAATCTTTCAGAAAAGAACAATTATGGGTCAGTGTTGTGACTGTGAGATGGCAACCCCATCTCTCACTTGATGTCCTGTCATCCTGCTAGAAGTGGGCTTTATAAGTTCCCTCTCCCTACTGTTGAACATTTCATCTCCTTTTGACTCCTGAGAGTCTCTCACCTCCCAAGTCTCTGCTACACTCTGGAGGGTTCCCCCCAACCTCCTATCTACTGATATTGCCTGTTTCCATTGTTTCTGCTGGCCCTCAGTGCTTCAGTCCTTTCCCCTCATCTAATACCAGATCAGGTTACCTTCCTGATTTTCCCAGGTCCCTCCCTCCCTCCTCACTTGTAATTGCTTTCTTTTTTCTCCCAAGTGGGACTGGAGCATCCTCACTTAGGTACTTAAGCTTGTTAACAATTTTGAGCTCTTTAGACTCTATCTTGTGTAATCTGTACTTTTTGGGGAGGTTGGGTGGGGGGTAATATCCACTTATTAGTGAATACATACGATGCATGTCCTTTTTGGTCTGAGTTATCTCACTCAGGATGATATTTCTTAATAGACTGGAGGAATTAAGGCAATCTGCTATATGAATAAGCCAAAATGAGAAAACTACATATGTATGTCAAACTAATAAGTATTTATACAAAAATCAACCCTGAAAATATTTCAAAAACTTTAAACTAGTAACAGGAGGATAAATTATTAAACTTGTTTGACATCTCAGCTGAGTCTCTGACAAATGCAACACTAAACATGTTTGAACAACAGCTCAATGACATCTATATACACTTTAAAATTCTCATAATGAAACAATAGTAAGGCATTCAATACTGCAATGACAAAACACAGGCAACCCATTTAACTTCATGACAGAATGAGATCAGCCAAATGCTAGAAACTATGGTTCAGCACAGAGAGTATAGAGATGGATACTAAAGACATGGATCAGATTCCACTCCTGTTAGCTTTTGAATGAAGTCTGCAATTAGATATAAGGACCAAACTTTAAGACTAGAAACAGATTTTAAAAAATATTATAATGCTAAATGCTAGTAAGTATCCAGAGGAACTGCATCTGCCCTGTGTTATTGGTGACAGTATAAAAGGAGGACTGTTTGATACCTTCCTCTTAAAAATAAGCAACAACACCATACAACAACAACAACAACAAACACATACAATCACTATGGCAATTTCATTCAGGAAACTTATAGAGAAAGAAAACTATATGTTCATACACAAAATCTTGAGGAAAAATGATTTACTGAAACTTTACTCACAGTATAAATAAAGGAAACAACCTGTAGATTCTTTAAGGGTTAATGCACTTAGAAAAAATGTTTTAAAAATTACAGCATGTAAGCCACAGTCTATCCATTAGAATGGAAAAGAAAATTCTTCTACATGTATAACTGGAGGACTTTACAGAGAATTCTGAATGAAATAAGCAAAGCTTGTTTCTTATAAATGTCTTTCACATAACATGGTTGAAATGATGAAATTGAAGAGTGAAGACAGAGCCATGGATTGTCAAGGATGATTGTGTGGAAGCATTGGAGCAAGGATAGTCTATGTCATATGCTAGAGTACTTGAAATTATGCAACTTAATTTTATCAGACTTTGTATCATGCAAGTCATAGAAACTTAAAGAGAAGATAAAGTTTCCAGTTCCTTTCCTCCTTGTGTAACCAAGACACTGACAGAATAGCATTTATTATATAAATTTTAATTCTTGGTCATGTCAGAGGTGTTGCTGAAGAGCCCATGTGAGTCACAGCCACCTAATTCTAATTTGCATATAATCACTAAGGAAAAAAATATCCATCTTTCTAAACACTGACCTGTCAGAACAAGTCTGCATACCCAGTTTCAAAATATAAACAACACACATACTTAGCATATAATAGTCAAGTAACTAGTAAGATAAGTTCAGATATATATCACATACTTACTGTAAGAAGGAAAATCAATTAGCATATCTAGAAACCTTTAGAGAAAAAAATAAGTAACAATGATTCTAGGGAAAAAAAATCCCAACCAAATTTAGTACATAAAACAGTAGATCATCATATTTTCATCACAGAACCAATGTCCTGAAAAGGTGTATGTGTACCGCATGTAAATTTAATATTCTCTTTAAGCATTGGTGTGCATACACAGTACCTATTCCCCATAGACTGACTTTAAAATAGTTTACTGCAGGTCAGATTTGTCATTCTTTTATACTTATTGCCTTTGCATTTTCAAGTGCAATTTTACTGCTGCTACAGAAAGATTTCTATGGATGCTTGAAATACAATATGGTATTCAGCAACTTCAAAGTGACCCTTTTGTCTCTGACCAAGTCCCACACTAAAGAAAATCAAATAAAGAAAAAATGTGGATTGTTCAACAAGCAAGTAAGGAAGAAGTCAAATTATCATTATTTGCAGATGATACGATACTATACATAAGTGACCCTAAAAAGTCCACCAGAGAACTCCTAAACCTGATAAACAGCTTCAGTGCAGTAGCTGGATATAAAATTAACTCAAACAAATCAGTGGCCTTCCTCTACATGAAGGACAGAAGGGATGAGAAAGAAATTAGGGAAACAACACCCTTCACAATAGTCACAAATAATATAAAATACCTAGGTATGACTCTAACTAAGGAAGTGAAAGACCTGT
>NC_034593.1:1041720-1049491 GCF_900095145.1 Mus pahari | reverse complement strand
TCTAGCTGCATATGTAGCAGAAGATGGCCTAATTGGCCATCACTGGGAATAGAGGCCCCTTGGTCTTGCAAACTTTATATGACCCAGCACAAGGCAAGGACTGGGTCAAGTAGTGGGAGTGATTGGGTAGGGGAGTAGTGGTGGGGGGAGGGGTATTGGAAACTTTCGTGATAGCATTTGAAATGTAAATAAAGAAAATAATAAAAAAGAAAAAAGAAAAAAAAAAGCAAAAATGTGGATTGTTCAACAAGCAAGTGACTTGATGAGGCTCACAGTTGGGTCAGTTCAGTTTTTCATAGTGAAGAACATAAGACAATACTAAAGCTGTTTGCATGTTAATATTGTTGAAATATTCTCTGTTTTTTTTCTTTTATTGAATCCTAGATAAAATTGTATCCATATTATATGTAATGGTGCTTCTGAAAATGCAATTGTATCATTGGATCCTAACAGGCTGCCAAATTTCTCTGGGATATTTTTTTCTTCAGTTTTCTCTATGAAGCAAATGTAATAGTGTTCTGTTTATTCTTTGACTATTGTATGATACTTATCCTGTAGGCAGTCATACAAAATGCTGGGATGGAACATAAGAGGCACTTTTTAGAAAGGTGCTATTTAATTAAATATAAAAATCTAATTTATAATAATACTATGCTCATTATAATTAGGCAGCCCTGATTGAAGGCCACTAGAATGCTTTTAGCACTTGTCTTGAAATATAGCACTTGTGCAAAGTAGATATCTTCCTATAAATCAGGCTACATCAATGCCAGCCTGTGCTGGAAGACACACTTAGCATCATTAGAACTTCCATCTCCTTATTTTTCCTCTATTTGTTAGAATAGGATGAAATGATTGAAACAGCAATCCTTTTTGATAAAATTATATACCCTTTAAAATACATGAGTCAGAAAGAAAAAACATAATATCAAATTATGTCTTTTTTCATTGATTGAATGGGTAAAACAGCTGTATTTTAGAGTCAGTTTCATTAAAATACTAGATAAAATTGTAGGAATAAGAAAAGGATAGGGCGTTTCTAGAGTAGAATCCAGGAAATGGGATAGCATTTAACATGTAAATGTAGGGTCCACACAGGAGCACATAGGACACAGAAGCAGGAGAGCAGCTGGGACAGGCTCCTACGGGTATACATCTGGACCCAGTAGGTAGAGCTGATCATCAATTCTCTGTGCACCCTCCCTTACAGAAGGGAGCTTGGCTCCCTGAAGTGTCTGAGGCTGGGACTCAGGAGAGATCACCATTTTTTCCCCAGGATTCTGTAAGGCAGGTCCACTCAAAAGCACATAGGCCTCACAAGCTGCAGAGCAACTGGGGAGGGTCCTACAGGCCTGCATCTGCAGCCAGAAGATGGGGCTCTTTTGCAGTTCTCTGTACAGTGGTCTTGCCATGAGAGAGCTAGTCTCCTAGGAGTGCTGACATAGGCATATAGACTAATAGAAGGAAAAAGTCCCATCCAGAGACAGCAAGAAAATCAAACACCAGAGACCACCAGATGGCAAAGGAAAAATGTAAGAATCTTACCAACATAAACCAAGACTACTTGGCATCATTAGAACCCAGTACTCCCATCTCAGCAAGTCCTGGATTACCCAACACACCTGAAAAGCAAGATTCCAATTTTAAGAAGGACAATAATAACTTCCTTAAAGAAATACAGGAGGACACTGCTATAAAGGTTGAAGCCCTTAAAGAGGAAACACAAAAATCCCTTAAGGAATTATAGGAGAACACAGGTAAACAGGAAGAAGCACTTAAAGAGGAAACACAAAAAATCCCTTGAAGAATTACAGCAGAACACAACCAAACAGGTGAAGGAATTGAATAAAACAATCCAAGATCTAAAATTAGAAGTAGAAACAATAAAGAAAAATCATAGGGAGACAACTCTGGAGATAGGAAACGTAGGAAAGAAATGAGGAGCTATAGATGCAAGCATCACTAACAGAATACAAGAGATAGAAGAGAGAATCTCAGGTGCAGAAGATTTTGTAGAAAACATTGACAATCAAAGAAAATAAAAAATTCAAAAAGATCCTAACTGAAGACATTCAGGAAATCCAGGACACAATGGAAAACCAATCTTAACAATACTAGGTATAGAGGAGAATGATGATTTTCAAGGGCCAGTAAATATCTTCAACAAAATTATTGAAGGAAACTTCCCTAACCTAAAGACAGAGATGCCCATGAACATACAAGAAGCCTACAGAAGTCAAAATAGTTTGGACCAAAAAAGAAATTCCTCTAGCCACATAATACTCAAAAGCTCAAACACACAAAACAAAGAAAGAGTATTAAAAGCAGTAAGGGAAAAGGTGAAGTAACATATAAAGGCAGGCCTATTAGAATTACACCAGACTTCTCATCAGAGACTATGAAAGCCAGAAAACCCTGGACAGATGTCATACAGACACAAAGAGAACACAAATACCAGCCCAGTCTACTAAACCCAGCAAAAATCTCCATTACCATATGTGGATAAACCAAAGTATTCCATGACAAAACCAAATATACAAAATATCTTTCCTTGAGTCTAGGCTTTCAAAGGGAAATAAAGGGAAAACTCCAACAAAAGGAGGGAAACTATGTCCTAGAAAAAGCAAGAAAGTAATCTTTCAACAAATCCAAAATAAGATAGCCACATGAACAGAATCCCAAATCTAAAAACAAAAATGACAGGAAAGAGCAATTATTTTCCTTAATATCTCTTAATATCAATGGACTCATTTGCCCAATAAAATGACATAGACTAACAGACTGGATATGTAACAGGATAAACAGGATCCAACATTTGGGTGTGGGGGGGGGTGTTCAAGACAGGGTTTCTCTGAATAGCCCTGGCTGTCCTGGAACTCACTTTGTAGACCAGGCTGGCCTCAAACTCAGAAATCTGCCTGCCTCTACCTCCTGAGTGCTGGGATTAAAGGTGTGTACCATCATACTTGACTAGGATCCTACATTTTCCTGCATACAGGACACCCAGCTCAGTGACAAAATGCAGACACTACCTCAGAGTGAAAGGCTGGAAAACAATTTTCTAAGTAAATGGTCCCAAGAAACTAGCTAGAGTAGCAATTCTAATATCAAATAAAATAACATTCAACCTAAAGTTTTCAAAAAAAGATAAGGTGGGATACTTCATACTCATCTATCAAGAAAAACTCTCACTTTTGAACATCTATGCTCCAAATTCAAGGCCATGCACATTCATTAAAGGAAAAGGTCAGAGATCACATAACACTATACACAATAACAGTGGGAGGTTTCAACACTCTACTCTCATCAATGGACATATCCTGGAAACAGAAATTAAACAGAGACACAGTGAAACTAACAGAAGTTATGAAACAAATAAATTTAACAGATATCTACAGAATGATTTATGAACCAAATGGATTTAACAGTTATCTATAGAACATTTTATGCTAAAACAAAAAGATACACCTTCTTCTCAGCACCTCATGGTACTTTCTTCAAAACTGGGTATATAATCAGTCACAAAACAGACCTCAACAGATACAAAAATACTGAAATAATTCTATGCATACTATCAGATCACCACAGACTAAGGCAAATATTCAATAACAACATAAATAATAGAAAGCCCACATACACACGGAAGCTGAAAAACACTCTTCTCAATGATAACTTGGTCAAGGAAGAAGTACAGAAAGAACTTAAAGACTTTTTAGTATATAATGAAAATGAAGCAAAAATATACTCCAAATCATGGGACACAATGAAAACAATCCAAAGAGGAAAATTCATATCTCTGAGTGCCTCCAAAAAGACACTGCAGAGATCATACACTAACAGGTTGACCTAAAAGCTCTATAACAAAAGGAAGCAAAATCACCCAAGCAGAGTAGATGGCAGGAAATAATCAAACTCAGGGCTGAAATGAACCAAGTGGAAACAAAAAGATCTATAGAAAGAATCAACTAATCCAGCAGCAGGTTGTTTGTGAAAATCATCAACATGGATTAAACCCTTAGCTAGATTAACTAGAGGGCACAGAAAGAGCATCCTAATTAACAAAATCAGAATTGAAAAGAGAGATATAACAACAGAATATTGGGAAATCCTAAACACCATCAGATCCTACTACAAAAGCCTATACTCAACAAAACTGGAAAACCTAGATTAAATGGGCAATTTTATAGACAGATACCAGGCACCAGAGTTAAATCAGGATCAGAATAACAATCTAAACAGTGCCACATCTCCTAAAGAAACTGAAAGAGTCATTAATAGTCTCACAAGCAAAACAAAACAAAACAAAACAACACAAAACAAAACAAAACAAAACACAGAAAAACACCCAGGATTCTGTGTAGAGTTCTATCAAACCCTCAAAGATGACCTAATACCAATACTGCTCAAACTACTCCACAAAATAGAAAGAGAAGATACTCTACCTAATTGATTCTATGAAGCCACAATTACTCTGATACCTAAACCATGCAAAGACCCAACAAAGAAAGAACTACAGAAGTGGATGCTCATAGTCATCTATAGGAGGGAATAGAGGGCCCCCAATGGAGGAGCTAGAGAAAGTACCCAAACAGCTGAAAGGGTCAGCAACCCTATAGGTGGAACAACATTACGAACTAACCAGTATCCCCAGAGCTCGTGTCTCTAGCTGCATATGTAGCAGAAGATGGCCTAGTTGGTCATCATTGGAAATAGAGACCTTTTGTTCTTGCAAATTTTATATGCCCCAGTAAAAGGGAACACCAGGGCCAAGGAGTGGGAGTGAGTGGGTAGGGGAGCAGAGTGGGGGTAGGGTATGGGGATTTTGGGATAACATTTGAAATGTAAATGAAGAAAATATCTAATAAAAATTTAAAAAATAAGAAAGAGAACTGCAGACCATTTTCCCTTATGAGTATCAATGCACAAATACCCAATAAAATTATCGCAAACCAAATCCAAGAACTGATCAAAACTATCATCCAACATGAAAAAGTAGGCTTAATTTCAGTGATTCAGGGGTGGTTCAATATACAGAAATCCATCAATGTAATCTACTATATAAACAAACTCAAAGACAAAAAAACACACGATCATATCGTTACATGCTTAGAAATCATTTGATAAAATCCAATACCCATTCATTATAAAATTCTTGGAAAGATCAGGAATTCAAGTTCCATACCTAAATAGAATAAATGCAATATACAACAAACCAGTAGCCAAAATCAAACTTAATGGAGAGAAACTTGAAGCAATCACCTTAAAAATCAGGGACTAGACAAGACTGTCCACTCTTTCCATATATAGTACTTGAAGGCCTAACCAGAGTAATTAGAAAACAAAAGCAGATCAAAGGGATACAATTTAAAAAAAAGAAATCAAAATATTATTTGCGGGTGATATGATAATATACATAAATTAATCCAAAAATTCCACCAGAGAACTCCTAAACCTGATAAACAACTTCAGTGAAGTAGCTAAATAGAAATTAACTAAAAAATCAGTTCCTTTTCTCTACATAAAGGTTAAACAGGATGGGAAAGAAATTAGGGATACAACACCCTTTACACTAGTCAGAAGTAATACAAAATACCTTGGTGTGACTCTAACTAAGCAAGTGAAAGATCTGTATGACAAGAACTTCAAATCTGAAAAGAGAACACAAAGAAGACCTCAGAAGATGCAAAGATCTCCCATGCTCATGGATTGTCAGGATTAAAATACTAAAATGGCCATCTTGCCAAAAGCAATCTACAGCTTCAATGCAATCCTCATAAAAATTCCAACTCAATTCTTCACAGAGTTAGGGCATTTGCAAATTCATCTGGAATAATAAAAAACCTAGGATGTTTCATCCACTCCAGTAGTGACCTGCTTGAGAGGCCAAAAAGCCTAGGCATGGTTCCAAGATGAAAAGTTCAAGGAAACTTAGTCGGCTGGAACCATGGCATCCTGTACAATGAATGCTCCAATGTCCTTGCTTTAGTTGGTACATGGATCTGTGTGCTTTCCCTTAATATTGCTTTATTATAAGTGTTTCTATGGACTGAATTTTTGAAATAGTTAAGTTAGATTCTTTACCAGTCCTAGGAAGTCTGTCCTTGAGCTGACCCTGGGCATGGATAGCTAAGTCACTGCTATATAGATATATAGATGATAGATAGATAGAGAGATAGATAGATAGATAGATAGGTAGATAGATAGATACATACATACATAGATACATAGATACATAGATACATAGATACATAGATACATAGATAGATACATAGATATATAGATATATAGATAGCTGAGTTACACCCTTACACAGGAATTTACAATAGCCTAGGGGAATGGTGGACTATACAATATACTAGAATAGGAACTATGTCAAGGGCACAAAGCCCTTGTCCCTGGCTTCTATGACTAAGCTGACCTTAAGGTTGGGCTACTTTTTATCCCAGTTTGTTCCTTCCAGTCTTTCATATTTGCATTCCTGTGTTTTATATAAGAATCCAGTAACATCATTGTACTTTGCTGGTATGCCATCTAACTTCCCTATTTTCTTCTGTATAAAAAGTCTACTGCTCGATTTCACAAATTACATTCAGACCAGCACACTCTCACGTACCTGTGTCTGTCTGTCAGTTCCTGTAGACTATGCCCATCAATCTGAGACCCTGATTCCCATGGATTGAGGGGGCCAACTGAGCCCAGTCCTTGGCAGATTGGCACTCAATCAGGGACCCCTAGGCAGGTAAGTCTTTTTCTTCTTTTTCTTCTTTTTCTTCTTTACTTCTCAGGCATAGGATCTCGTTACTGTGCTGCAGACAGGCTAATAAGATAAATTAGTTAAGAACGAGAAAGTATTTTTACCACGGGGCAGTCTGACATTAAAACACGTTTAGATGCCTCTCCAGCTGTAGTAAAGGCCTATGCTGTATTGGTGAAAGGATTTTAAGAAAACCTGTGAGAATAAATGCATTTTCAGGGGAATGAAAGCTGCATGTTTCAGTTGTAAAAAACAGGACACCTGAGAAAGGATTGTAAAAATCCCTTGGGAAACAAAAAGGGCCTTTCTCCAAGTCTCTGCACACACTGTGGTGAAAAGAACCTTGGAGGAATGATTGTAAATCAAAGTCCCATAAAAATGGGACTCTGCTCACTAAAGAAGCAGGTAAGATAAAAAACTAAAGGGGCAGTCTCTTAGCCCTGTTCAGGAACTGAGGACCTCGTCATTATAGGACATAGCCCCAGTTATAAGAAAAACTTCAAGTTGTGGACTCTGATACTTTAGGTAAAATTAAAAGTTATAGTTAAAGCATTAAAAAGAGATTTAATAAAAGTCAAAGAATAGCTCAATTCTTACTGTTACCTTATTTACAACTCCCCAATCCTGCACTGTGCCAAAAATTCATAGATAAGGCTTTATTGGAAGTTAAAAAATCATATCCTCAAGCATACAGATGATATAGATCATTTTGTGGATGGCGTTTTTATTGGTTGCAGAAAGTGGAGAGTGTTTTGCAGATGGCTGTAAAATGTTTGAATAAGTGTGGGCTGATGGTAGCTTCAAAAAAGATTCAGCATGGTAGACCTTTAGGGTATTTGAGACATTTAGTGTATAGAGATTGTATGTTTTCTTACATAATTGCCCTCAGATTAAATAAATTGGAAGTTTTGGATGCCTGCCAGAAGCTGTTAGAGAAGTTTGGGTTTTGATCCTGGTTTGACAAGCCACCTCAGGAAAGGGAAAGGAAAGGGGGAAGGGGGAAGGGGGAAGGGAAGG
>NC_034593.1:1040109-1041281 GCF_900095145.1 Mus pahari | reverse complement strand
AGGAAGGGGGAGGGGGAAGGGGAAGGGGAAGGGGAAGGGGAAGGGGAAGGGAAAGGGGAAAAGAAAATGGATTTTGGAGCTCTCCCAGGGACAAAGAAATCAGGAGACATACTGCTTCCTCTCTGGCCCCTAGAAAAGAAATCCTTAGTTTTGGTTACATCAAGTTCTCTTCCCTCTTTGTATTGTCTGTGTTTGGTGCACCAATCGGTCCACATGTCAATTCATGTATGTTTTTGTTTCGTTGTCTGAATGATTGTTTCATTGTCTGAATGACTGACAGTTCTGTTTCATGTAGAAAAGAAGAAAAAAATGGTTAAAACTTTACCTGCAGATTCAGTCTCAGTTTGCAAAGCAGAGGCTGAGAGAGGCCACTCACTTTAGCCAAAAATCAAGCATAGCAGGAGAGGCCCCGCTGAAGAACTGTTTTTACAAGAGTCTGCAACCTCTTAGTTCTAAGGCAAATAAGCTGATAGTTTTTCCTAGAAAGTTCTCTGCAATTGTGATTATTGTGTTTAGCAAATGACAATGTGCTTTTTAATCTTATAATTATAGCTAGAAAAAGTAAAATTCTTTGACTGGTCTAAATTTATAAGATTTGTGTAACTGCTTCATTTGGTTTTTGACTGGTCTTAAAGTATAAATATGCTCTGTATGTCTTCATCATAGAGTATTAGCTTATAAGCTATTGGGTTTGATTGAAAATGTGTAGCATTGCTAACAAGACAGTTAACTTTAAATTGGTAACTCAAAATTGGAGTCATTTTGAACAACAACATGTGTCATAAAGCAGCCCTGAAAACTAGGCCTCTAAGGATACTTCTAATTGAGATAATATTTAATGTGATTCTTATCCTAGAAAGTAGACTTATAAGAGGTAAGATTCAAAACAGTGTCATTATGAAGCATTTTAATGAAATGAAGCATTAAAATTTGCACTGTGATGCATTCATAGGTATAAATTGGCAGCCAAGTTTGTAACGTGATGGTGATGTTTATAATATTGATTTTAAAGATGATAAATTGTTTTAAAATTTTGTTTTGCTTTCCCAAAGTTATAGACAATATTCTTTTTTAAAATATTATTATTTTCTTTATTTACATTTCAAATGCTATCCCGAAAGTTCCCTATACCCCCCAACCCTGCTCCCCTACACACCCACTCCCACTACTTG
>NC_034593.1:1032539-1040098 GCF_900095145.1 Mus pahari | reverse complement strand
TTTATAATATTTGTGTCTATTGTGAAGTGTGTTGTTTCTGTAATTTCTTTCTTGTCCTGTCTGTCCTCGTGTAGAGGAAGGCCACTGATTTGTTTGAGTTAATTTTATATCCAGCTACATCACTGTAGCTGTTTATCAGTTTTAGGAGTTCTCTGGTGGANTTTTTAGGGTCACTTATGTATACAATCATACCTCCCAATGGAGGAGCTAGAGAAAGTACCCAAGGAGCTGAAGGGGGCTGCAACGCTGTAGGTGGAACAACAATATGGACTATCCAGTACCCCCTGAGCTCGTGTCTCTAGCTGCATATGTAGCAGAAGATGGTCTAATCGGCCATCATTGGGAATAGAGGCCCCTTGGTCTTGCAAACTTTATATGACCCAGCACAGGGGAAGGCCAGGGCCAAGAATGGGAGTGGATGACTAGGGGAGCAGGGGCGGGGGCAGTATAGGGAACTTTCAGGTAGTATTTGAAATGTACATAAAGTAAATAATAATAATAATTCAAAAATGGGAGAACAAAAAGAGAGGGAAGCATGGCTGGTCGAGGAGGAGGCAATGATTAAACTTTGCTTAATTAAGCTGTACAGGTGGCAAAAGTGTAGATTCATGGAATCCACTTCTGCTGTTCTCAGTAGATGAGCAGTCTTAAGTTCTGTAATGTATCATAGGTTTTCCCCTACTCTCCATGTGCTTCAAAGATATTACCATCAGGTGCTACTTAATGGTAAAGAAAAAGAAAACATTAATATAAAATCATATTTTCTCATCTACAAGAAAAAATTTAACATCCTATTGCAACACTAAAATTTAGATGCCAAAAACCTCCTTGCTGAATGAGTTCCTTATAGTATTCTACAACCAGACATACTTATGCCTAAGCAAATTGAAGGGATCCATATACTGGCACATATCATGAGCCTGTTCAGGTACTTAATATGGGGAAGAGGGGAAAAATTTCTATTTTTTCCACAGAATGCTACAGGATCATGCTAGCTTCCAGAATGATTCCTGTGACAGGCTGACCTGTGAGTTCCTGATTGCCCTGACAGTAGTGACAGGAAAGCTGTATTGAGCGCACAGAGAATAAGGAATCTGGGAGAGCAGACAATTGTAAGCAAATTGAAGAAACTCTTCCTATCTCCACCACAGACCACAGCAAGGAGAACCGATCTGGTGCCGACTTAAAATAAAAACAACTAAAAAAATCTGACTGGTGAGGCGGAGGGACTGGTACAGAGAATGGACAAGATGTTTTTGTCAGACACGATGTTTTTGGCCTTTCAGGCCAACTCCCCTGTAGCTGTGAGAGCTTGTGTTTTCCTTACCAGTATGCTACATTGTTAGATAATTTTGATAGAGTTAAAATAACAAATCTTGGCAAGTCTTTTCAAATTAATTGTAATTCTTGTCAATTAACAAATTGTGTAGATCCTAACTTAGATAAGGAATCTGCTGTTATGATGTTGTTAAAAACACCTGCTTATGTTTTGCCACCTGTAGAGTTAGGAATTAATCCTTGTTTGAGAATTCAGGATTGCAAACTTTGAAAAGGTTAAATGAGCTTATTAGACCAAAGAGATTTGTTGTAGCTCTGATTTTAGGAATTACTTCTTTATGCAATTTTAACTGCTTTTGCATTTTCTACCACAGCTTTAGTTCAGCAGCTACATACCTCTCATTTTTTAATGATATGCATAGGAATATTTCTGTAGCTTTGTCAGCTCTGCATATTATAGATAAAAAATTGGAAGCAAAGGTTAATGTTTTAAAAGAAGTAGTTTTACCAATACGGCAGGAATTTCAGGTATTAGCAGAAGTCATTTTGACACTTGGAACATTGATTAATTGGCCAGACTTAAAGAATCATCTAAGTGCACTGAATCCCCTGGATTGGGTTCAATATATAATCTTGCTTGCTATAATTATTGGCATTATCCTATTAGTAATTGTTGTGTTTTCACTCATCTTTAGAGTTCTTCTGAGATCTGTAGCTACCACGAGGCAGGGTATTATGGAACTTCATCTAAAAAATAAAAAATTAGGAGGAACAGCAAAATCCACTCCAGTAGTGACCTGCCTGACAGGCCAAAAAGCCTGGGCACAGTCACAAGGTGAAAAGTTCACGGAAACTTAGTCTCCTGGTACCGTGGCATCCTGTATAATGAATGCTTCAATGTCCTTGCTTTAGTTGGTACATGAATCTGTGTGCTTTCCCTTAATATTGCTTTATTGTCAGTACTTCTATGGATTGGATTTTTGACATAGATAAGTTAGATTCTTCACCAGTCCTAGGCAGTCAGTCCTTGAGCTGACCCTGAGCATGGATAGCTAAGTTACTGTCCTACACGGTAATTTACCATTTTCTAGGAAGAAGAAAGTTTGTGATCTAAGGAGGAACCAGAGTAGATACTTAAAACTATAGATAGCTGAGTTACACCCACACACAGGGATTTACAATGGCCTAGGTGGAAGGTGGTCTAAACAATATACTAGAATAGGAACTATGCAAGGGCACAAAGCCCTTACCCCTGGCTTCCATGATTAATCTGACCTTAGATGGAACTGCTTTTTTTTCCCAGTTGGTTCCTGCCAGTCCTTTGTGTTTGCATTATTCTGTTTTATATAAGAATCTAGTAACATCATTGTACCTTGCTGTTGTCTCACCTAACTTCCCTATTTTCTTCTGTATAAAAAGGCTGTTGCTCGATTTGACAAATTACATTCAGATCCAGCAGAATCTCAAATGCCTGCATTTATCTGTCAATTCCTGCCAACTCTATGCCCATCTGCCAGAACCCCTGATTTTCACAGATTGGGGGGGGGGGACGACTAGGCCGGTCCATGGCACAAGGATAGCAAAAACTGTGTTCAACAATTAAAGAACATCTGGTGGAATCAGCATCCCTGACAGTAAGCTGTACTACAGAGCAATTGTGATGAGAACTCCATGGTCTTGGTACAGTGACAAACAGGTAGATCAATGGAATAGAATTGGAGATCAAGAAATGAACCCACATACCTATGGTCACTTGATCTTTAACAAAGGAGTTAAAACCATCAAACAGAAGACACACAGCCTTTTTAAACAAATGGTGCTGGCTTAACTGACAGTTAGCATGTAGAAGAATGTGAATTGATCCATTCTTATCTCCTTGTACATAGCTCAAGTCTAAGTGATTCATGTACTTCCACATAAAACCAGAGACACTGAAACTTATAGAGAAGAAAGTGAAGAAGAGCCTCGAAGATATGGGCATAGGAGAAATTTTCCTGAACAGAACACCAATGGCTTGTACTATAAGATCAAGAATTAACAAATGGGACCTCATAAAATTGCAAAGCTTCTGTAAGGCAAAGGGCACTGTCAATAAGACAAAAAGGCAACCAACAGACTGGGAAATGATTTTTACCAATCATAAATCTCATAGAGGGTTAATATCCAATATATACAAAGAACTCAAGAAGTTATACTCTAGAAAACCAAATAATCCTATTAAAAAATTTGGTACAGAGCTAAATAATTATTTAGTGAGGAATACTGAAAGGCTGAGAAGCACCTACAAAAATATTTTCAGATGGGAAACTAGGAAATGGGATAACATTTGAAATGTAAATATAGAAAATATCTAATGAAAATACTAAATAAAAATGTAAATATATAAAATATCAAATAAAAATGAAAAGCAAACATTAAAGTCACTGAACAGTGTAGAAAAATGATCTAATTAAGAGCAAATTCCAAATATTTTTCTAAATAAAATACCTTTCATTTTTAGCATACAAACATATCTATACTGTTGTATGATATCATACTAAATGCTCATATGCATTAACAAATACTTATTAAATTACTGATCCTTCTTTTGTAGGTCTATCACTTAATAATGTACATTAGCCCAATAATTAAACTGCAATCATACAATTTGTAGGATGAATTTGTAACAAATTTCTTTAAAATGCCATCCTAACAGTTCTAAAATTAAAACTTAAAATTTGACAGTTAATTCATTTTATATTAAGGTTTCTCATTGCACTTCTGATAATGAGCCTATCAATTAGGCCATATGACCAAATTTTTACTATTTAATAGGATTGTAAAAGAGCTCTATATGAAAAAAAATAAAAATAGTATAATCTTTTTTTATAAGAGGTGTGCACAAATTTGCCTGCCAATGTCTTCAAATCGAGTGATGTAAGAACAATAAATTTAAAGGAATGATATCTTGGTCACTTTTCAATTGCTGTTATATTTGATCCAAACTATTTCAAATCTACTATTTAACTTCTTGAATAAAAAATTAATACTAAAATTAGGTCTAATCAGAGAAGGGTAAGCACCAGCTGAGCGAAACTACAGTGTTTGGAGAACAGACTTACATAGCTCCCCAAATTCCTTTCAAGAACCTCTGTAACAGGTAGACCAATAATGGTCCTCAATCTTCCAATCACCAGAGATATTTCTCCTACCTTGAAATCTTATTTAAATGACTATAAAAAGAAGACTATAAGAATATGATTCTGGAATAATTTAATATAGTTTTTTAGTTCAGCATTCCTTTGTACAAAAGCTTAATTACACATAATTCTTAGTAAATTTATCATCAAAAACAAACTGGAAAATAAATAAGAACATTGTTCACAAAAATTAACCTGACCCAAAGTCTAGTCAAGAAACAGAATTAGGGCATCTCATTCTTAAAGCCATATATTTTCTGCATTACAAAACAAATTGTAGATAGGTTATAAAAATCATTCAAGCACTGTAGGACCCTTTCAGATCCAAAACATACAAAGACCCATGTCTTAGTTAGGCGTTATATTTCTATGGTGACACAATGACCAAAGTAACATGATTAGGGAAGGTTTTATTTTTCTTCTATGTTACAGTTGATTGAGAGAATCTAAGGCAGCAGCACAAACAGGGAAGAAACATGGAATCAGGAGCTGATGCAGAGGCCATAGAGGACTGCTGCTTACTGACTTGCTCCTAATGGCTTTCTTAGCCTATTTTCTTATAAAACCCAGTACCACTAGCACAGGGGAGACACAATCCACACTGGGCTGGGAACTCCCATCAAGCAGTATTTAAGAAAATGCTTTGTAGACTTGCTTAGAGCCTAATCTGATGAGGGCATTTTGCCAATGCGGGTCACTTCTCTGGAATGACTCTAACATGTGTCACGTTGATGTAACCAACCACTACAATACATATTTTTTCTTATAATATTATATCTTTATTTATTCATATGTGTTTGTATATATTCCATTTATACAGATGCCCATGGAGACCAATAGATGGCAAAAGATTTATTCCCAGAAGTTCAATATACAGATGTTTGTGAACCATCTGAAATAAATACTAGAAATTAAACTTCAGTCCTCTGAAAGAACAGCAAGAATGACTAAAAGATAAAACATTTATCTCCCCCAAACCAATCTTTTAAAAATCATTGTTTCTAAAACAAAGTGTGCATTTTTTTGTGAATATCTGCACACTTAGGTCACACATGAAGGTCAAAGGACAGCTTTGGGTGTCAGTACTTGCTTCCATTTTGATTAAGAATGCATCTATTTTTGTTCACTGCTGTTCACACATTACCTGGGACAGAGGCATCTCAGATTTCCCTTGTATCTGCCTCTCATGTAGCCATACAGAGGCTGAAATTATCAATGCTTGGTACTACCATGTTTAGACAGTAAAGTTCTGAGCATCGGAACACAAATTCCATGAATTTCTTCTCACTAGCCAGAACTCCCACCCACTCATACTTTTAAGTCAAATTGCTAACCCTCCAGTAGTATGTCTCCATGTAATATTGCTGAACTTGTATAACTTTGTATACTTCTAACTTGTAAACATAAAATGACAAAAGAAATTACATTATACAATATTTAGAAAATAGTTATATTTGGTTGAGATCTAAAACGCTTGAATAGTTTTAGAATGTTACTTCCCTATCATCTTTGCAGATACTTTGTTGACCAAGATATTTCACCCTGTTTGTCTGTTGCAGCACTAGGAGCAAATAATGATTAATATCTTCCCAAGCATGAAGAAAACTGGTGTCTGTAGACAATGACGCTATTAACTGGATTGAGGAAATAAATTGTCCATATTGAATCTTGTAATATATAGCAATGTGGAAAATATAGTCTGCAATGTTTTGATAAACTCTCAAAGAATGGCAATTGAGGAGATACAAGAGAGTGTACTTGTATCAGGCATACTTCTGAACCAGCAGTGTCAGGAGAGCTGCTGTCAGTTAAATCCTGCTGTGCAGATTTCTCACTACCAATGTTGGGTTCCATGAGGAGCAGTATGAATGTTCTATGTAACTATCCCTTAGACTTGGATAAAGATTTTATTACTTGAGTAAAAGTTGAATACTCCTAGGCTTTGTATACACTCTCTTCTTCTATTCATTGTCTTTTAAGTCCAACCAGTAAAGTTAAAATATAAGTCAAAAAGGTTTTAGACAAGAAATATACAAGTATAGGTTTTCCTATTACTCTGTATTACCAGGCCTTGTTAGCAAATGTAAGCATATTCCCAATTTTCAGCCTAAAATTCACATGGTAATCAAGTCTTATTGATCAGCTTATATGTTCACCCGTGCACCTGGTCCTCTAGTCCCTGTGGTGGAAATACTATTTCTAAAGTGCCAGGCTTGACTTTGAGATGTTGATTCTGTGTGGAACTGATAAAGTGGAAGCTTCACTGGGAGAAGGAAAACCATTTTTTTCTCCTTTAGAAGGAATGGCACTTGCAGTGCAGTCTCAGTACTGAGAGCTGAACTGCAGCTATGCTGCCCAGGGCACAAAACCTACTATGTACCAATGCAACATGATTCGCTAACAATGCAATCCATGATTTCTATTATCAAGCCAGATGGTAGGAGAGCATAAACTCAGTCTTCATTTTGAAAGAGTTAACATTTTGAAATGACTTAAAAGATATCTGAAATGTGATAAGGATTCCTTAGACCTTATGCATAATTAAGACATGGCATTCATGACAAGATACACTCCATTTCTTATTTAACCACAGGATTTATATATAGACATAGTTTACTTTTATTCAATTACTAAGAGCTGTTCTTTAAACCATAACTGCCCACTCCCCTTATGTCTTAGGAGGTTTAAGCTCCTCAAAAAGTAAATTCAACCAAAGTGGTTTAGTAGATTTGGGGGGGAGGGGTTATTCTTGCCACAAACACAGGGACTTTCATCCCCTACTTTAGTTTTAGTTTTTTCATAATTCATGTTTTAATTTCAGATAAAATGAATGGGTTTCACTATAACATTTTGATACATGCATTTGTTTCATTTTATTTTCTAGAAGTATATTCTATGCCATACTTTACCTACACTGTGATCTCCCTGTTGCCTTTTCTCCACCGACTCAGGCCTCCTGCTTTTGTTTCTTGTTTTCTACAGAGCAAGCGGCTTATGGTCAGAAAGATAAACACAGACACAGACACTGACACAGACAGACACACATAGATACATTTATGGACAGAGAAAGATATAGAGGGAAAAGAAAGATAGAGACAGGCA
>NC_034593.1:1017117-1032474 GCF_900095145.1 Mus pahari | reverse complement strand
AAAGAGAGAGAAAGAGAGAGAAAGAGAGAGAGAGAGAAACAGGCAGAGAAACAGATTTATATATCTCAGAGTTCAAATGAGAAAATATGTGATATTCTGTCCTTCTATCTCTATTACATAACATGGTCCTTCTCTTCCCATTTTATTTTGTATCTTATAGATATGAAATATAGATGTTATATGATCAAACATTTAACATCTGCATTCTGATTCTGGATTATTTTGCTTAACATGCTTTCCATGTTTTTTATCAGTTAGATGTAAGTCCAGTGTGTGTGTGTGTGCATGTGTGTGTGTCTTAATTCTGTATCTGTTTACCAGTATATGGATATTCAGGTCTTATTGTAGAGGATGCAGCAGTAAACATCTTTGTTCAGGCAATGTGTACTGTGCTCACTTTGATATGCATATGCATGTACCCAGAAAAGCCTATGTCCACCACCTGGCAGTTGTTTGAATTTCCATCACTTCTGATGATATGCATTTCTGTTTGTCCTAGGTATTACTGTCAACCTTTAATGTATTCTCTAGTTAAAAAACACACTTGAGTTGTGGAAGGAATAAAGGAGCTGAAGGGGTTTGCAACTCCATGGGAGGAACAACAATATCAATCAACCAGCTGCCCCCACCCCCCCAAGTGCTCCAAGGACTAAACCACCCATCAAAGAATACACCTAGAGGGACCCATGACTCTAGCTGTATATGTGAGAGAAGATGGCTTTGTCTGGCATCAGTGGAAGGGGAAGCCCTTGGTCCTGTGAAGGCTTGACACTCCATCACAGGGGAATGATAGGGAGGTGGGGAGAGAGTGGGTAGTTGAGTGGAGGAGCACCCTGGTGAAGGTAGGGGAAGGGGGTGGTGTGGGTGGTCTTCAGGCGGAAACTGGAAGGAGGATAACATTTGAAATGTAAATAAACAAAATAACCAATAAAAATTAAAAAATAAATAAAACTAAATATAAAATATTTCATAAATATGTCCTTAGTGTATGAATACATACATTATTTTCATATATATATATTACTACCTGGAAAAATATGAAGAAAAATTATTTATACATCTCTAGCAAAATAAAATTCACTCTTGTAAAGTGGTCATGTGAAGATGTATATTTCAAACTTATAATTCATATTCTATGTTAAATAACTATGGAAACCAAAATATA
Source organism: Mus pahari (assembly GCF_900095145.1). Taxonomy (NCBI): domain Eukaryota; kingdom Metazoa; phylum Chordata; class Mammalia; order Rodentia; family Muridae; genus Mus; species Mus pahari. Next base: position 1,031,309 of record NC_034593.1, on the reverse strand, counting down.
ATTTATTTTTAAAATCCTTTAACAAACTGCTATGGTGACTGTCTAAAGTTAAACAAAACAGGCATGTCAGATGCATGATTTAACTAGCATGATAACCAACAGATTGACTTTACACTCTAGGCTTTCAGTGAAGGGAGGCAGCTGCTTTATTTAAGAAGATTCCCAAAAGTGAGACTGTATTTTTGATCCATGCATTTGTATCTTTATTTGTAATATGGCTTAATTAGAATGTTGATGTTTTGGGTTTTTTTGTTTGTTTTTTTGTTTGTTTTCGTTTTCTTGTTTTTTTTGTCCATTTTGACTCAAGAAAATGAATGCTTCCTAAGGAGACATGATAAAACAAAAATGATATTTGAAGGACAAATGAGATGACTCTGTCACCTGAAGAAATCTCATTACTTAGAATTGCTATTATGGATGTAATGTACATTGTTCATCTATTCTTATATATTAGCAATGATTAGCTCTTACCTCAGCACACTTACACTTCCCAGAGAAGAGGAAGAAATGCATCTACTACCGAGGAAATTCAAGTGACCTTTGCTTTGCTGGTATTGTCAGAATAATTGTTTCAAAAATTTCCCCAACTTGGGTCATGAAACCCTGTTGTTGGTTGAAGATAGAGAAATGCTGTTGTGGCTAGTAGAACACACCCCTGAGCTACTGAGCTCTCTTTATATTAGCACTAGCAATTAGGTTTTCTTTCTTTTATATTTGTGGAGCCTAAAAGTTGGAATTTTTGTTATAAAAACAACACAAAATAATTGGAGGAGAGAAAAATCACAATCTTACAAGCATATATAAAGAATTAAAATAATGGTATCTATATGAAAACACTTTTATCCTCAGGTCAGAATTGCCCAGAGTAAACATTTTTGTTCTTACTCCTAGATTTATCACAGTGTGTGCATTATTGTATATCGTTATATTTCATATATACATATGACTAGATATTTCAAATAAATGTGAATTATGTATATTTTCAGAGTATAAGTAAAATGTTAAAATATTGATAACATTAATTTTGTTTTGATTTCTTTTTTGAGCATTATGTCACCTGACTAAAAATAATGATAAATAATTACAATTTATAAATTGGTATACTATTGTTTTTAAATGTGTATTTTTGGCTTCTTACTCCTTTGACATTTTATCAGAAAGCTACTAGCTCATAGAGTTATACTATGCTGTGGGACTTAGAGCTCTTGGCCAAGGTAAAAAAATATAGTGTAGAGTTTGACATAAGTTCTAAGCAAAGTCATCCCATCTTGGAAAATAAAAAAGAATAATATAATGTACATCAAAGATGTCTTACTCTACTCCAACCTGTTGCTTGATCTGTTAACAACCACTTGGTGTGTCAAGGTCAACATTTAAATATTTGATATGAAAATAATTCTGAGAATAACAGGCAATCCCAATCTCCCTCAACTACAGAGACATGCGTTTTATGAGAGTATTCCAAAATTACCAGGAAATTAAACACAATCAGGTTCCAAAATGTGATACTTTTCAACTATCAGGTCAGACATAATTTAGTGTTTAATCACTATAGCAAATTATCATAAGTAAAACATACCAATAAGTGATTCTGTGATTTATTTTGAATGCACCATTTGAGTACCAATATTAAATAATTTGTTTATTTTTTTGTGTGACTATATCCCCCCCAAATAGTGTTTTTAAAACAAAATTAAAACTATCCGGCTGCATGCAATGTGAACTTCTATAGCAACACATTAATTTAGTATCATTATTTCTATTTTCTGACATCTCATTAATTCTTTCTTATCTCAATATTCCTTATCAGCACTGCATCTGCCTCATCTCATCAGAACTGCTATATTTTCCATCATTCACAGAATACTATAAATTATGTCAACACTTAAACCTTTTCATTCCATTTTCACTCATAATTATGACTCCTTTCATCTTCTACTAATTATGACAACTATCACCTTTACAAATGAGAAATTCCATGCACTGAGATGATCTTTTGCCATCTGTATGTGTAGGTATGTCTTAGTCATAGTACTTGGCTTTCTTGTTCATTGTTTGCTAACTTCTTAAATTAATTAGAGCTCACTATATTTTTGTAATTTTTTATCCCAAAACATTTATATTTACTACTATTATTTTAAGCAGAGGACTATATTGCCCATCTGAAATAAAAATTAAGTATTAAAAAACTTATATTTTACCATTTCTGTTCTTTAAAGACTGATAAATTCAGTTTTAGATGATTGCAACAAGCATATTGATAACACTTTAAGTTAAAGTATTCTACTTGACGTTTATATTTGTTATAGCTAGAAAATAAGTTTTATGTATGTAACATAAAGCCCTAAAATGTTAGTAATTTTTCATTCATGTTGATAGAATCTGGATTTCACTTTCTTATATTTTCAATTTTTTCTCCATAACCATGTATTTTAAAAACAAGCATGGACCCATTTATATTGATTAATACTTCAATCTCTACTGTATTTTTAGAAAAGTGACTGTGTTGTACTTAGCTTTGAATCACTGCAATGAAAGCTAAGACCATGCAGGACAAGCAGCAAGTCTCCGCATGGAAATCACTGGAGTGTACCATTAGGTCTTCACCAATCTCACTTTATTACCATAATGGCCTCATCAACCTAAGGTTATCATTCCAGGAAACTATTTCAAAAGTTTCAAATCACAATATTCCCTTAGAATCTTCCAGGAAAAACCTTTTAAATGAGCATTAGAATCGCAGACAACTCAGTAGGTGTCATCATGCAATTAGGCAGGCTTCAAGGTTCTTTGTGACTCTCACCTCAAAACCTCCCTTCTGCTGTGTTCATGAATATAAACCATTACTGAACAATCCCTTATGCTTCTAATCCTCCTTTATCCCTTCCATCATTGCCCTGAAAAAACTCGGAAATCAGACTAGATTTCACAAGTATTCTAGCACGGACATCCTTCCTCTAAGAAAAGTAGGAGCCACTGTCAGGCTCTCTGTCAATTTAAGAGAGATTAACTTTATCTCACTAACAGGATCCATTGTTGAAGTGCATTTTAGGATAGGCAGCATTTGAATCAAGTATTAATAGGACAGACTTTTTATAATAGATTCTCAAGCAATAAAGATGTGGACTTCTGTATTAAGGAATGGTCTTCTCTGAATTCAACCAGTCGTAGATGGATAAGGTCTGGAGGAAAAGTCATACTGTTGCTAGAATGACTGCTGATATGAAATTAGATGCACTATGGTTTTATTTTTGTTGAATATCCAGGTATTTTCCATATATTAATTCACTGCATGACAAAATGTAACAGCTAGCAACACAACATTTGCAGTGTCTTAAATATTAGAAGTCATCTAGGATTGAATTATTAAAGTATACTTGAAGACATGTTTTGGTTATTATAATAACATGAAGGAGTTCTCTCTCTCTCTCATTTTTTAATTTTTCAAGACAGGGTTTCTCTGTATAGCTCTGGCTGTCCTGGAACTCACTCTGTAGACCAGGCCGACCTCAAACTCAGAAATCTGCCTGCTTCTGCCTCACAAGTGCTGGAGTTAAAGACGTGTGCTACCACTGCCTGGCTAGAATTTTTTAAGAAACAAACATTTTGGTCCTCAAAGAGATCTCCAGCAAATGGTGAGATCTGAATGTATTGTGAAAAATATTTAGATAAGTTAATTCACTGAATTGTGATTGTCTTCATACATATAAGATTTTAAGCAGTGATTCTGTCTATCTACAAATAAATATAGGATTTTAATGAGTTGTTTATTTGCTAGTATATATATATATATATGTATATATATATGTGTGTGTGTGTGTGTGTGTTATAGTGTGTGTATGTTATGTATATATGTGTAATATATATATATATATATATATATATATATATATATATATATATATACATAATTTGTCTTTGTATGTGTCTTAATATGTAGTACCTCCTTATGTATGTGGATGTGCTGGCTTTTTTTTTTTTTTTGGTATACTTGACACAGTTTGAGTCATCTTAGAAGAGGAAACCTTAATTGAAGAATTACCTACAATTTCCTATAAGAAAATCTGTTGGAGCATTTACCTGATAATTATAAAGTGTGATGACCCAGAATACTATGGGTATTATAACTTTTGGACAGGTAGTTCTTAGTAATATAAGAAAACAAGTAGAAAAAGCTGTGAGGAGCAGCCAGTAAGCCTTGTACTTCCAGGATCTGTTTTAGTTCCTGCCTCCAGGTTATGCCTAGTGTTCCTTGCCTGGGTTCCTTGAGTGTTACACCATAACCAGGAACTTGAAATAAGACATTTGCTCTCTCAAATTTCTTTTTTTCATGCCTTTTGTCATAGCAATAAAGAACAAACTGGCATTCCCCTCTACTGGGGCATATAATCTTTGCAAGAACAAGGGCCTCTCCTCCCAATGATGGCCAACTAGGCCATCTTCTGCTAAAAATGCAGCTCGAGACACAAGGTCAGAGGTTACTGGTTTCATATTGCTATTCCTCCTATAGGGTTACAGACCCCTTCAGCTCCTTGGATACTTTCTCTAGCTCCTCCATTGGGGCCCAGTGTTCTATCCAATAGATGACTGTGAGCATCCACTTCTGTATTTACCAGTCATTGGCAAAGCCTCACAAGAAACAGCTATATCAGTGTCCCGTCAGCAAAACCTTGCTGGCATATGAAATAGTGTCTGGGTTTAGTGGCTATTTATGGTATGGATCCCCCGGTGGGGCTGTCTCTGGATGGTCCTTCCTTCCATCTCAGCTCCAAAATTTGTTTCTGTAATTCCTTCCATGGATATTTTATNCCCCATTCTAAGGAGGAATGAAGTATCCTCACTTTGGTCTTCCTTATTCTTGAGTTTCATGTGTTTTGCAAATTGTATCTTGGATATCCTGGATGTTTTGAGTTAGGATCTTGTATTGTCTTTGAATGTGGTGTCCATGTTTTCTATGGAATCTTCTGTACCTGAGATTCTGTCTTCCATCTCTTGTATTCTGTTGGTGATGCTTGCATAATATGGCTCCGGATATATTGCCTAGGATTTCTATCTCCAGAGTTGTCTCCCTTTGTGACTTCTTTATTGTTTCTAATTCCATTTTTAGATCTTGGATGGTTTTGTTCAATTCCTTTGCATGTTTGGTTTTGTTGTCCTGTAATTCTTTAAAGGAAATTTGTGTATCTTGGGTATTCTAAGTTTCTGGGCTAATATCCACTTATCCGTGAGTGCTTATTGTGTGAGTTCTTTTGTGACTGGGTTACCTCACTCAGGATCATATCCTCCAGATCCATCCATTTGCCTAATAATTTCATAAATTCATTGTTTTTAATAGCTGAGTAGTACTCCACTGTGTAAATTTACCACACATTTTCTGTATCCATTCTTCTTTTGAGGGACATCTGGGCTCTTTTCAGGATATCCAAGACACAATGAGAAGATCAATCCTAAGGATAATAGGTACAGATGAAAATGAAGACTTCAACTTAAAGGGCCAGTAAGTATCTTCAACAAAATTATACAAGAAAACTTCTCTAACCTAAAGAGAGACATGCCCATGAACATACAAGAAGCCTACAGAACTCCAAATTTACTGGACTAGAAAAGAAATTCTTCCTGACACATAGTAATCCAAACAACAAATGCACTAAATAAAGATAGAATATTAAAGGAAAAAAGGAAAATGGTCAAGTAACATATAAAGGCAGACCTATTGTAATTATACAAGACTTCTCACCAGAGACTATGAAAGCCAGAGAATCTGGACACACATTATACTGAACTTAACAGAACACAAATGCCAGGCAAGGCTACGATACCAAGCAAAACTCTCAATTACCAGAGATGGAGAAACCAAAGTATTCCNTGACAAAACCAAATTCACACAACATCTTTCCACAACCCCAGCCCTTCAAAGGATAATAAAGGGAAAACTCCAACACAAAGAGGGANACTATGCCCTAGAAAAATCAAGAAAGTAATTCTTCAACAAACCTAAAAGAAAATAACCACAAGTACAGAATCCCAACTCTAACAACAACAACAAAAACAGGAAGCAACAATTACTTTTCCTTAATATTTCTTAATATCAATGGACTCAGTTCCCCAATAAAAAGACATAGATGAACAGACTGGGTACATAAACAGGATCCAACATTTTGCTGCATACACAAAACCCACCTCAGTGACAAAGACAGACACTACTTCACAATAAAAGGCTGGAACACGATCTTCCAAGCAAATGGTCTGAAGAGCCAAGCTAGAGTAGCCATTTTTTTACATCTATAGATTTATTAGACTTAATATGTGTGAATACGTGATGCATAAATTGTATACCAAACTTTCAAGAAACAGCTGTTGGGAGTGTCATTAATGAATTATTTCTTAAATACTTGTGAGCACAAGGATAACTAATATAGAATTAATCTCCGTTCCAGTATAGGATGGCACAGTAAGTGTCCACCTCATTGGATTGGACAAAAATCAAAGGAAAGCCGCCATCCTTTACATCTTTTGCAAATGCAGTAGCTGACTCAAAGCAAACACACACATGTGGCTAGCTGGTCAATCAACCTACAAAACAGAGCTAAACATTACCTCTGACAATCTCAGGTGCAGATTATTATTTTCTGGTTCCTGTTCAACTAACCTTTCTTCTTTAACCTACAACCAAGGATCCAAAAGGAAAAATCCATCAATGTAGCACCTACCTGTACATACTGAAATGCCATGAATGAACAGAGAGCAAGAAAGGATAGAAATCCTCTCATCAAGGAGAAGTTCAACTGTCAACTATCAGTTGATAGAGTAGCCATTTTAATATCGAATAAAATCAAATTTTCAAACCAAAGTTATCAAAAAAGACAAGGAGGCACTTCATACTCATCAAGGTAAAAATCTATCAGAATGAACTCTCAATTCTGAACATCTATGCTCCATAATGAATAAGGGCATCCATATTCATTAAAGAAACTTTGGTAAAGCTCAAAGCACACATTGAAGCACACACAATAATAGTGGGAGACTTCAACACCCCTCTCTCACCAATGGACAGATCTTGGAAATAGAGACTAAACAAAGACACATTGGGACTAACAGAAGTTATGAAACAAATGGATTTAACTGATATCTACAGAAAATTTTATCCTAAAACAAAAGGATATACCTTCTTCTCAGCACCTCAAGGTACCTTCTCTAAAACTGACCATATAATTGGTCAAAAACAGGACTCAACAGATACAAAAATATTGAAATTATCCCATGAATCCTATCAGATCACCACGGACTAAGGCTTATCTTCAATAANANCATAAATAATAGAAAGCCTACATACACATGGAAACTGAACAACACTCTACTCAATGATAACTTGGTGAGCTAATAAATAAAGAAATTAAAGACTTTTTAATGTTTAATAAAAATGAAGAAACAACATACCCAAACTTTTGGGATATAATGAAAGCATTCTTAAGAAGAGAATTCATAGCTCTGAGTGCCTCCAAAAAGAAACTAGAGAGAGCATACACTAGCAGCTTGACAGCACACCTAAAAGCTCTAGAACAAAAGGAAGCAAATTCACCCAAGAAGAGCAGACAGCAGGAAATAATCAAACTCAGTGCTGAAATCAACCAAGTGAAAACAAATAGAACTATACAAAGAATCAACCAAACCAGGAGCTGGTTCTTTGAGAAAATTTTCTGTTTTTTTTTTTTTCTAACAAAATTTTTATTAGATATTTTCTTCATTTACATTTCAAATGCTACCCTTAAAGTCCCCTATACCCTCCCCCTGCACTGCTCCCCAACCCACCCACTCCTGCTTCCTGGTCCTGGCATTCCCCTGTACTGGGGCATATAATCTTTGCAAGATCAAGTGTCTGCCCTGCCAATGACGGCCAACCAGGCCATCTTCTGAAACATATGCAGCTAGAGACACGAGCTCTGGGGGTACTGGTTAGTTCATATTATTATTCCTCCTATAGGAATAGAGACCCCTTCAGCTCCTTGGGTACTTTCTCTAGCTCCTCCATTGGGGGCCCTGTTTTCCATCCAATAGATGACTGTGAGCATCCACTTATGTATTTGCCAGCCACTGGCATAGCCTCACAAGCGACAGCTATATCAGCGTCCTGTCAGCAAAATCTTGCTGGCATATGCAATAGTGTCTGTGTTTGGTGGCTGATTATGGAATGGACCCCTGGTGGGGCAGTCTCTGGATGGTCCTTCCTTCCATCTCAGCTCCAAATTTTGTCTCTGTAACTCCTTCCATTGGTATTTTATTCCCCATTCTAAGGAAGAACAAAGAATCCACACTTTGGCCTTCCTTCTTTTTGAATTTCATGTGTTTTGCAAATTGTATCTTGGGTATTCTAAGTTTCTGGGCTAACATCCACTTATCAGTGAGTGCATATCATGTGAGTTGTTATGTAATTGGGTTACCTCACTCAAGATGATATCCTCTAGATCCATCCATTGGTGGGTCTTCAGAAATTTGGACATGGTTCTACCTGAAGATCCAGCAATACCACTTCTGGGTATATACTCAGAGGATGTTCAAACATGTAATAAGGACACATTCTCCACTATGATCATAGCAGCCTTATTTATAATAGCCAGAAGCTGGAAAGAACCCAGATGTCCCTCAACTTAAGAATGGATACAGAAAATGTGGTACTTTTACACAATGGAGTACCACTCAGCTATTAATAGCAATGAGTTTATGAAATTTTAGGCAAAGGGATGGTTCTGGAGGATATCATCCTGAGTGACATAACCCAGTCACAAAAGAACTCACATGATATGCACTCACTGATAAGTGGATATCAGCCCCAAAACTTAGAATACCCAGATGCAATTGGCAAAACTCAAGAAGAAGGAAAACCAAACTGTGGATACTTCGATCCTTCTTAGAAGGGGGAACAAACTACCCATGGAAGAAATTTCAGGGAAAAAGTTTGGAGCTGAGACTGAAGAAAGGACCATTCTAAGACTTCCCCACCCCGGGATGCATCCCATAAACAACCACCAAGTTCAGACACTATTGCATATGCTAACAAGATTTTGCTTACAGGACCCTGATATAGCTGTCTCCTATGTGGCTATGCCAGTGCCTGGCAAATACAGAAGTAAATGCTCACAGTCATCTATTAGATGGAACACAGGTGTCTTTGTTAGGGTTTTACTGCTGTGAACAGACATCATGACCAAGGCAAATCTTATAGAAACATTTAATTGGGGCTGGCTTACAGGTTCAGAGGTTCAGTCCATTATCATCGAGGTGGGAGTATGGCAGTATCCAGGCAGGCATTGCACAGACAGAGTTGAGAGTTCTAAATCTTCATCCAAAGTTTGCTAGTGGAAGACTGACTTCCAGGCAACTAGCACCCACAGTCACACACATACATCAATAAGGCCACACCTCCAAATGGTGCCACTCTCTGGTCCAAGAATATACAAAGAATCACAGCAGGGTCCCCAATGAAGGAGCTTGAGAAAGTACCAACTAGCTGAAGGTGTCTGTAGTGCTATAGGCGAAACAGCAATATGAACTAATCAGTACCCACAGAGCTTGTGTCTCTAGCTGTACATATAGCTGAGGATGGCCTAGTAGGCCATCGGTGGGAGGATAGACCCTTGGTCTTGTGAAGATTCTAGGCCCCAGTAGAAGGGAATTCCAGGGCCAGGAATTGGGAGTGGGAGGGGTGGGAAGCAGGGGAAGGAGTGGGTATAGGGTATTTTCAGAGAGGAAACTAGGAAAGCTATAGCATATGAAATGTAAATGAAGAAAACATCTAATAAAAAATAAATCTTAAAAATATTAAAAGAATGAAAGAAAATAAAGACTTTAGAACCCAGTGAAAATGAAGACACTGCATACCCAAATTTATGGGTCAAAATGAAAGCAGTGTTAAGAGAAAAATTGATAACACTAAGTGCCTTCATAAAGAAAGTCAAGAGATCCCCTAATAGCAAGTTAGCATCATACCTGAAAGCACTAGAACAGAAAGAAGCAAACACACCCAAGAAGAGTAGATGGCACAAAATAGTCAAACTCAGGGCTGAAATGAACCATTTAGAAACAAAGAGAAGGATGCAAAGAATCAACAATACCAAGAGCTGGTTCTTTAAGAAAATCAACAAGATAAATAAATTCTTAGCCAAACTAAGTAATGGGCACAGGAACAGTGTCCAAATTAACAAAATCAGAAATTAAAAGGGGACTATATCCACAGAAATGAGGAAATTAAAAAAAAAATCCTCAGAACTTACTACAAAATCCTATACTCAACATAACTGGAAAATCTAGATGAAATGAAATTTTCTAGACAGATACCACATACCAAAGTATAATCACAGTCAGGTAAACTATCTAAACAGTCCCATATTCCCTAAGAAATAGAAGCAGTCATTAAAAATTCCCAACAAAAAACTGCCCAGGGTCAGAGGGTTTTAGTGCAGAATATTGTCAGACCTTCAAAGAAGAGCTAATACTAATACTCCTCAAGCTTTTCCATGGAATATTTCCAGTGAAGGGGAATAGTAGGGTGGTGAGGCAGGAGTGGGTGGGGAAATGGAAATACATAAAAAAAAAAAAAAACAGTAAAAAAATTAAAAAAAAAATACATGATCCCAGTCTTTCTTGCTTGGAGAAGACTGTGCATCTCCATTTCTCTATTCCTTGTGCTCATTAGCTTCCACTTTGTAAGTAATGGCTCCCACCCTCCCCCACACAAATTCTGTTCTTAATTTTCCAAATTAATTTGATAATAACAAGACATGATTTTTCCAACTTAATTTTAAGGTTTTTTTTTTTTTTCTGGGTCATGAATTGTTCTCTTCTAAATAGTTGAAGGTCACTTGAGATTTATTATTAATGACAAATCTTTTTCATTAATTATTTTAGATTTTATCTATTTATTTAACAATACTATATTTAATAAAATCTTAGCAACATTTATTGAAATTGTTCTCAAAAACAGATAAAATTTTTTATCCTGCAGAGAATTTTACAGAATGAACAAAACATCTTTGTCTCAAGAATGTCTAATGAGGTAGAATGGTATAGATATAAATAGCATTTGCAAAGGCAAAAGGGAGTTATACAAATAATAATAATAAAAATAGTCAGTCTCTCAAATATCTTGCCCAATTCCTTGGTTCTTCTTTGTTTCTTGGTAAACATTCAGTTATTTCATTTTTGAGAATTAGAAGCTGAATAAGCAAATAATATACTACTTTTAATCATAGTATAAAATGATTTCTTCATATTTGTGAATAAAATTCCTGCATCTGATCTTCCCCTTTAAATTCTAATAATTTAGAGAATATTATCATGAAAGAGCTTTGCAATAATTGACTTTCAAATATGTATCCACATGAAAATATTAGAACTAGTAGCATTTTAATAATATCAAAAGGTATCTGTGCCTTAAAAAAACAGTCAAAGGCAAATAGATAACTAAAAATTATATTTATGATTAATGTAATTTTGGTTTTGAATAATATTCCTTTTTTTCTGGTTTACTATTTATATATATTTTAATACCCCAAAATAATTTTAAATATAAATTTGATTCCTCAATGTTACTCATAGACTCCAAACTTGTGGAAATCTGATCTTCAGAAATAAACTATGAATACCTCTATCATGACTATTCATGATTGGCAACTTGACTACATCCAGATTAAAATAAAATTAAAGGTTCACGTCTAATATGGTTTTTTGAGGTATGAGGTAGGAAGACAAGAATTAATCCAGATCATTTGAGCTGGAAAAAATATCCCTTTAATCTAGATATTGAGTTGGGCAGACATACCTTTAATCCAGATCTTTTGATCTAAGAAAACCTAATTCTAATCTAAGGACACAATCTGCTGGAACATGGGGGACGGGAACTTTTCGTCTCAGGAACAGACCCACGACTGCATTGCTAGACTTTCCATTCATAACCGTCTACTGTTGGATTAGCCAGACTACAGTGTATAACTCATTCTAATAAATTCTCACAATTCTAATAAAACTCACAAATTCTATGAGTTTTGTTACTCTAGAAACCACTGACTTGAACAGCACATAAACATTTGAACCACAATTGCCTGTCACTTTTATACTCCACCAAAAATTGCAGGTGGCATCCTCTGATTATTAGCAAGGTTAACTTTAAACAGTATTAATGTCAAAAGAATGTTTGCTTCAATAAAATAATATATTATCGACACTCAGAACTACCCAAACTTCTTCCCATACTGAACACAGAGTTGGTTCCCACTCTTTCTCTGCAGAGTTAAAAAAAAAAAAAATGCATCAGCGGTAGTTAACATGAATATTCATTTTGGAAACTTTTCAAAGATAATGAAAATATATTGTGAAAAATATATAAAATTATTTGATTTTTGTTAACATTTAAGTGTTTTAATTTATAAAAGCAGTAGTTGTTTTAAATCTCTGAAATATATCATAAGGATTTAAATGTACCTATGTTGAAACACACACACACATACACACACACACACACACACACACACACGCACACACACTCACATACAAAATGGTTGCTAATATCCATAACTATTACAAAGGAAGTTTTTGACCCTCAAGTGTCAGAGAATGGGGAAAAATTCTCCCTTTGTGTGGCTCTACCATCAGTATCAGCTCTGTATTTTAAGATTTTTTTTTTCTTCTAACATTGAGCTGAACTCCTCTGGGAACACCAAATTATGATACTGATTTATATGAATACTCACTTTTTTTTTTATACTGGTAGAACACTTGCTTGCAACCTTCCTAATGCTGAGACTCTTTAATACAGCTCATTGTGTTGTGTTGACACCAAACATAAAATATTTTACTAAGGCTTCAAAACTGTATTTTTACTATTGTTATGAATCATAAAAAAATAATCTGATATGCATTATTTCTGATATATGAGCCCTGTGAAAGAGTTGTATAATCTCCAAGGAGGTCATGATTGAGAATGGCTTATCCTAGTGTCAATGTCCAAAATTGTAATTGTACATTTGTAACTGCCTGGCTTAAAAACTACAGCTTTCCAAAAATTGAAATTTCGAATCAGTTAACAGGGATACTCAAGGATAAACTTGGCCAAAGGAAAATAGATGAATATCCTTAATAGTTCCATATTAATCTATGAACCTTCTTTCAAATCAACTTATTAATCCATATATTTTTCCTCCTTTGACATTTTACTAAATTCATAATCTTTATTATAGTTCATTTACTACAATATTAAGAGGATACAAGGTCATATATAAGTGTGAATCTCCACTAAGTCTATTTAGTTAGCCAGGCTTTTGTTAACTTCCCTTTTAGAAAATGATTTCACAACTTCCTTCTCTGAGTATCACATCTTCCTCTTTATTCTAAAGACAAGACCTATTCAGAATATGAAAAATTCCACACATTTCCATGTTCATTCACACATTTTATTGTTTTGCTACCGGAGAGATCTCGTTGAGATACTTATCTCAAAAAGTACAAAACAGGGAATGAATCTTCTCTTAGCCTCCTCTTCTATTTCTACTTCCTATGTTCTATTTAAAACAAAAGCATTCTGAGCAAATGTCAACATGCCCACATATATGTTACATGTTTGTATTTTGCTCCTGCAACTGCGGTAGCTGGGAATTTCTCCCATTAATCATGTATATCAGTAGATCTGTTTTCTAGCTTGCCAACTGACCATAAAGCAAATTGAACAAAGGACATAGCATGGGAAGTTTGTTTAAGGAGCAACAAAAACACAAATTGGGAAGAATAAAAGAAATTAGAAAGAAAAAATGACTGGAAGCTGTTACTCCTAACAATCCTGACAGTCCGGACAGTCCCAACAGTCCCCACAGTCCCGACAGTCCCCACAGTCCCCACAGTCCCGACAGTCCCCACAGTCCCGACAGTCCCCACAGATCCCACAGTCCACACAGTCCCCACAGTCCCGACAGTCCCGACAGTCCCCACAGTCCCGACAGTCCCCACAGTCCCCACAGTCCCCACAGTCCCCACAGTCCCCACAGTCCCCACAGTCCCCACAGTCCCGACAGTCCCCACAGTACCCACAGTCCCGACAGTCCCCACAGTCCCGACAGTCCCCACAGATCCCACAGTCCCGACAGTCCCCACAGTCCCCACAGTCCCGACAGTCCCCACAGTCCCCACAGTCCCCACAGTCCCCACAG
>NC_034593.1:983066-1016632 GCF_900095145.1 Mus pahari | reverse complement strand
TCTCTCCCTCTCCCTCTCCCCCCTCTCTCTCCCTCTTTGTCTCCCTCTGTCTCCCTCTGTCTCCCTCTTTCTCTCTCTCTCCCTCTCTCTCTCCCCCTCTCTGCCTCTCTCTCCCTCTCCCTCCTCCTCCCCCCTCTCTCTCTCCCTCTCTGTCCCTTTATCTCCCTCTCTTTCCCTCCTTTTCTTCACCCTCCCTCTGTCCCTACGTTATGCTTATTAAAGAAATCATATTATTTAAGTTATTCAGTTATTTTATTCAGTTCTATAGTAGCATCAGCCAGGAGATTGTCCAATGCTTATTGAGCTTGATCAAATATTTGTTAAGTGTGTTATGTGGGGAAAAAAATCAGAGTAAAAAGTTGTTTGAATAAGTGAAACCAAATTATCTACAAGGCTGGATGGTAGTAAATATTGATAGACCACATTACATGTCTTTATGTTCTCTAGTAAACTACCAGTATTTTATTATGTCATAATCTATTTAGTCATTTACTTTTAGACACAGTTGAGACAGATTGCCATTTGTTCTGTCTTTCAAGTCCTCATGTAACTAAGGTCATTCCTACTCAATTCTCCTTTATCTATCACCAAAATGCTTAGATTTTATGTGTGTATTATTATGCCCAATTTCTCTGATACTGCTAAAAGAACCATGGTCTTTGTGAGCTGAGGCAAACACTCTATCCATGAAGCACAAACTTAACTCCTCCTAACCTTTATACATAATTCTAGAATTTCTCTGATGAGTAGTCTGCCATAACTACATACTTAATTAATGACATAAGCAGAATATTCACAACCTTCGTAAACTGTGCAAAATAAATTACCTTAAAAATGTTATCATTGAAATGGATTTACTGATACCTACACTAGTGCTATGGAGCTACACCCATAAAGTCTTACAAATGCAACTGCCCACGTGTAAGCTGAACAAGAACTACATGAATGGATATGCCAAATTTGTTGGGGAAAAGCCAACAAGGTATTAATGTAACACAAAGAACTGTAGGCAACTGAGGAAAGCTATCTGTCAGAGACACCAGTTGGTTGACCCGTGCCAGATGGTCAGTTCTGAAAACATACATATAAATAACATTGTACAGATTATGCATACTGTGTTTTAACTATATATATATATATATATAGATATAGATATAGATATAGATATAGATATATAGATATATATATAGATATATATATGTGTGTGTGTGTGTATGTGTGTGTGTGTGTGTGTGTATTCCCGCACATAACATATACTTATGCAATAACAAAGATGAGTCAATGAATTTGAAGGAGAGTAAGGGGGGGGGTTGAAGAATTTGAATGGAGGAAAGGGAAAGGAGAAATGTAATTATCTCAAAATAATAATAATAATAAAACCCAGAATGATGGGGTACATGATGTTCCTTTTTCCCAGTAATCTTTGTGTGTGTGTGTGTGTGTGTGTGTGTGTGTGTGTGTGTGTGTTTGGGTGTATTTGTGTGTATGTATGGATATAGAGACCTGAGATAAATCCCAGTCACTGAAAAGCTCAGGCTCTGTCCACCTTTTTTTATTTTTATTTTTATTTATTTATTTAAGAAAAAAAAAAAGTCTATCACAGGGACCTGGGCTTAGTAATTAGACTAGGCTAGCTGAAAAATAAACCCAAGGACTCTGTCTCTACTACTTTAGCATAGTTGTTAAAGCTGCATATGACTATGTTAGATTTTTCTCTGAGTGTACGGTGTTGCAGCTGAGGTCTTCATGTTAGTAAGACAAGCTTTGTGCTCAAGGAGTCACCCCCAGTCATTTGGTTCAACTCTACACTTTAAATATCATTTCTGTCTTTTAGTGGCAATGTTTAAACTTATTGGGTAGAATCCATTTATTACTAAATTCAAGTTTATTTAATAACTTAGACATAGGCCCATTCCCTTCCCTCCTAGACTAGTTAGTTTATGGAATGGAACCTTTCCCTTTCTCTGCACACTCCTTGAACTACTATTAATACAGCTAATGCCTTTATCCTTCCTGACTCACAATACATGACTTGGACCTACCATACCATTTCCTTTCCTTAGCACACATCTCTCAATATCCTCTCAGTTCTACAATACTGCAGCTTTTACAGTAGCTTATCTATGTTTCTGACAAAGATTTCAACTTGGCATGGCTTTAAAAGTTATCTGTAAGCACTTTATACCCCAGTATATTCTCCCACAATATCTCAGTTTAGTTGACTAACTAATGTATAAGTAGTGCTATTTCACACTGAAAAAGAATACTGTAGAACTAAATTTTGGTTTTCTTCTTACACCCATCATGCCACCCTCAGAGAACAACTTTTTTTTTTTCTTGCAAGAACATAAAACCAAAGGCTAAATCACTATGCTGACTTATTTCCCCTCCCCCACATCCTCCATTTCCAACACACTCTCTTAGTTCTATCTTCAAATTATATAGATTTTGACTCCTGTCATCAACATGTTCATTGTGCTCACCATGCATGCTGTTCCCAGTTTAAAACACACCAGTTTCTGGTCACTATTGGACTGCACACAAGCTGACTAGACCATGTTCTCCAGGGAGATTCACAAGGAAGCTTCCTCACTGTGCTCTATTTTTTTCTACTTGGATATACTTCCTCAAAATATCAGAAGTAGGCATGTCTATGGCACCTCTCTTATTCCTGGGATTAATTTCCTCTTGCTCTGTTATTGAATGAAGAACACTGAGATTTTAACTGCAGAAAGATTGAAGCAGCCAGTATACAGTTTTGTAACTATACAAAGTCATAGTGGCATTGTGAATGCTGAAAAGTGATATCTTGATTCTATATTTCTGATTCCTGTGCTGCAGAAGGTAGGCTAAAGTTCATGCCTCGAATCACTCCAAGGAATTTGTAGATTCCCATTTCTCTGCATTGCATTTCTTCATGCTTAAAATAGCTGGGCTTATTTTAAATTTCTGCACTGACAGAAGTTTTAATTGGCACTTTTCTTTTTTACTCATGTTCCTTTAACTAATTCCTTGAACATGGCAACCAGAAAGATCGAGTTGTCTCATGACTTTATTTAATGCCCTCCAATTACCTCACATTTTGTTTAAAATTAACCTCATATTTTTTAATATAGCTAATAAATCTACTCGGTATCAGTTTGGCAATATCCTTCCATATTTTCAAAGAATTTTACATAAGTTTTTTAGGTGTGTGAGAGCCTAAATGCACATGTTTGTATGGAATGCATTATATACTGCCTAGGTGCCAGAAAAAGGTGTCAGTTTTCCTGAAAGATGGAGTTTTAGGCTGTTATAAACAGATATGTAGGGTAGTATGTATGAAATATACCTGTCCCCAAAGAACAGCAAGTGCCATTAACCACTTGACAATCTCTACAGTGTTTCTGATGACATTTGCTCTCCTCTTCTGGATCACTTTCTCCTAGTCACTTTCACTTATTTGTCATTTTCTAATAGCCATTTTATTTTCTCATTTGTACTTTTAATTGTCTCATCCTCTCATTTATGTCTGCCTTTTGCTGTCTTCTGTACTTTAATTTGTTTTCCATGAATGTTATCTTATAAAAGAACCTTTCACTTGCTGAATTTACATGGACACATTTAGTGTTTCATGGTCACGTTCTCCTACCAGATTAAAAGTCCATGAAAACAGGGACTTTGGTTTATTTCCTACTGAATTGAGAGTACATTTGAGATTTCCTAGCATAAATTTTAAAAAAAAATGCAAAATTGAGAAATGTAAACAGATGAGTAGCACCAGCTTTTAGCAGAATAAGAGGGCAAAGAATAAATATATGTATGATATTGGCAATTTTTGATGTTTTGAAAATTATATAAGGCTGTACTTGGGAGTATATCTGCTGTACTTTGTCTACTATAGTTTCAAAATATGTGCTTTACCCACTTACACTACTTCAAATCCTTTCTAGTTTAATTGCTTTGAAATGAACTAAAGTTTTTATGTTCTTCAGCTTACTTGTGAGGAATTTGGTAAGTATCTATTTCTGCTATTTTTGAAAAAAGATGTATGAGTCAAAGGAATATTAAAATGAATTTTGCTTTATGTGACTGGAAGGACCACTTTTAATCTGTTGTTTGACTCACACATTAATTCTTCGGCATGACTAACCTCTTCTGGAGGTCAGCCAATGCTGGGAGCACTCCCTATAAGGCAATAGTCTACTGCTCTTAGTGACATAGTTAAGGGTATTTAGGTACCATTATACCAGCAAAGGATATACGGTCAAGCCCAAAATGACTACATTTTGTGGAAAACGAGAAAAAATACAAGATGGGAACACATAATATATACATTAAAATACCCAGAGATAGTTATTACTGATGTGAGAGTAGGAAAGAATATGTTATTAAAATATTGTAATCTTTTTTCTTTGTTGATTTTAATTTTTTTCATTTTATATTTTTATTTTTTTATATTTCAAATGTTACCCTGCTTCCCAGTTTCATCTCCGCAAACCTCTTATCCCCTTCCTCAACCCTTGCCTCTTTGAGGGTTCACCCTCACCTACCTAGCCACTCCTGCCTCATCTTCCTAGCATTCTCCTACCCTGGGTAATTGAGCCTCCACAGGACCAAGGGACTCCCCTCCTAGTGATGGCCAATAAGGCCATCTTCTGCTACATATCCAGTGGAGAGTTTCTGCCAGAGGCTGACCAATACAAATGCGGAAGCATACAGTCAACCATTGGACTGGGAATGGGGAACCCAGTGGAGGAATTATGGTAAGGACTGATGGAACTGAAGGGGTTTGCAACCCCATGAGAAGAAAAACAATATCAACAAGCCAGAACCCCCAGAGCTCCCAGATATTAAACCACCAACCAAAGAGTACACATCGGGGGATTCATGGCTCCAGCTGGATAAAGTATTGTAATCTCGGGAAAAACAAGGTCATAATAGGTCCTTGGCCTTATTAGAACCCTAGTTTATTTTTCATGATTGCTTCAAAAAGAAAATTTTTTTTTCTCAGACTAATGCCATTCCGGCCACACTTGCTTTTGCTCTTTTTATTGCTATGGGTTTCGTTGAACAAGGATTCCTTTGTTTCTTACTCAGTGCCTAGATTTGCAGTCTGTCCAAACTTACAAGAAAGGTTTTAAGAGTGATTGAAATTATTATTATGCATATTAGATATCAATAATAAATTTCTGTTTCAAGTAATAGAAATAGAATCCTCCATATTTTATCTTCCCAAACTGAAGAGCATCCAGTTTTAAATATGAAATAAATATATTTGTCATTAATTTAGGAATGTGAGATTTTTGCTTTAGCTACTACACAATGAAGTACTGAATTCTGTAGAGGGACTATAATCACAATGGAAATCAGTTTTCAATCACTGCTTTAATGAAGGGCTCCATTGTCTAGGTATAATGGCTGTTGGATGCTCAAATGAACAAAAATGCAGTCATATTCTAAAGATTTCTTCTACAATGATTTACTTATTTGGGAGTATGGGAGATTGACATTGGGCCCTGCTTTTGAAAATCAGCTGAAAAACTTTGAAATGTGACCACTCTATGGCTAATAAACTGTGTTCAAAAGTCAATAGTACCAAAATTTTGGAAGGTTTGCCATTGTAAGAAGATATTCTGTGTTTGTTATCACAGAATCAAGGATGTTAACTAAAGAGCAAAGGCCTTAAATTAAAATACAAAAGCACATTTTATTTTAGAAACCTTGAGATTTTAGTGGGGATATTAAGTAGTAACCATGAAACATTCATTATGATTTTGGAACACAAATTTGGTTTTATCCTACTTTCTATTTTCTTATTTTCTCTTTATATTCTGTTGAAAGATCAGAAGCCAAAGGTATATTTTTCCCCATTTCAACCTTTTTCTTTCTTTCTTTTTTTTGGCAATTTTTTTTAATTAGATATTTTTTCATGTACATTTATTTTTTCCAATTTATATTAGGTATTTACTTCATTTATATTTCAAATGCTATACCTAAAGCCCCTTATACACTCCCACCCTGTTCCCCTACACACCTACTCCCAATTCTAAGACATGGTGTTCCCCTGTACTAGGGCATATAAAGTTTGCAAGACCAAGGGGCCTCTCTTCCCAGTGATGGCTGAGTAGGCCATTTTCTGCTACATATGCAGCTAGAAGAGACACAAGCTCTGGGGGTACTGGTTTGTTCATATTTTTGTTCCACTTATAGGATTGCAGACCCCTTCAGCTACTTGGGTACTTTCTTTAGTTCCTCCAATGGGGGTTCTGTGTTCCATCCAATAGCTGACTGTGAGCATCCACTTCTGTGTTTGCTAGGCACTGGCATAGCCTCACAAGAGACAGCTATATCAGGGTCCTTTCAGCAAAATCTTGTTGGCATATGCAATAGTGTCTGCATTTGGTGGCTGATTATGGGATGGACCCCTGGGTGGGGCAGTTTCTGGATGGTCCATCCTTACATCTCAGCTCCAAACTTTGTCTCTGTAACTCCTCCCATGGGTGTTTTGTTCCCAATTCTAAGAAGGGGCGAAGTGTCCACATTTTGGTCTTCCTTCTTGAGTTTTATGTTTTGCAAACTGTATCTTGGGTATTCAAAGTTCCTGGGCAAATATACACTTGTCAGTGAGTGCATATCATGTGAATTCTTTTGGGACTGGGTTACCTCACTCAGGATGATACCCTCCAGATCCATTCATTTGCCTAGGAATTTCATAAATTCATTGTTTAATTTCATAAATTCATTGTGTAAATTTTCTGAGAAACCGCCAGACTGATTTCCAGAGTGGTTGTACAAGCTTGCGATCCCACCAGCAATGGAGAAATGTTCCTCTTTCTCCACATACTTGCAAGCATCTGCTGTCACAAAAATTTTTTACCTTAGCCATTCTGACTGGTGTGAGGTGGAATCTCAGGGTTGTTTGGATTTGCATTTCCCTGATGATTATGAATGTTGAACATTTTTTGAGGTGCTTCTCACCCATTCAATATTCCTCATTTGAGAATTCTTTGTTTAGCTCTGTGCCCCATTCTTTAATGGGGTTATTTGGTTTTCTGGAGTTTATCTTCTTGATATATATATATATATATATATATATATATATATATATATATATATGATATTAGTCCCCTATCTGATTTAGGATTGATAACGATTCTTTCACAATCTGTTGGTGCCCTTTTTGTCTTATTGACAATGTCTTTTGCCTTACAAAAGCCTTGAAATTTTATGAGGTACCATTTGTCAATTCTAGATCTTACAGCACAAGCCATTGCTGATCTATTCAGGAATTTTTCCCCTATGCCCATATCTTTGAGGCTTTTCCCCACTTTCTCCTCTAGAAGTTTCAGTGTCTCTGGTTTTATGTGAAGTTCCTTGATCCACTCAGACATGACCTTAGTACAAGGAGAAAAGAATTGATCAATTCGCATTTTTCTAAAATATAACAGCCAGTTGTGCCAGCACCATTTGTTGAAAATGCTATCTTTTTTCCACTGGAAGGTTTTAGCTCCCTTGTCAAAGATCAAGTGACCAGAGATGTGTAGGTTCATTTCTGGGTCTTCAATTCTATTCCATTGGTCTACCTGTCTATTGCTATACCAGTACCATGAAGTTTTTATCACAATTGCTCTGTAATCCAGTTTTAGGTCAGGCATAGTAATTCCCCAGAGATTCTTTTATCATTGAGAAGAGTTCCTGCTATCCTAGGTTTTTTTGTTATTCCAGGTGAATTTGCAAATTGCCCTTTCTAATTCGTTGAAGAATTCAGTTGGAATTTTGATAGGGATTACATTGAATCTCCAGATTGCCTTCAGCAAGATAGCCATTTTCACTATATTAATCCTGCCAATCGATGAGCATGAGAGATCTTTTCATCTTCTGAGATCTTCTTTGATTTCTTTCTACGGAGACTTGAAGTTCTTATCATACAGATCTTTCACTTCCTTAGAGTGACACCAAGGTATTTTATATTACTTGTGACTATTGTGAATGGAGTTGTTTCCCTAATTTCTTTCTCAGTCTGTTTATCCTTTGTGTAGAGAAAGGGCACTGATTTGTTTGAGATAATTTTACATCCAGCTACTGCACTGAAGCTGTTTATCACGTTTAGGAGTTCTGTAGTGGAATTTTTAGAGTCACTTATATATACTAGCATATCATCAGCAAATAGTGAAATTTTGACCTCTTCCTTTCGAATTTGTATCCCCTTGACCTCCTTTTGTTGTCTAATTTCTCTGGCTAAGACTTTAAGTACTATATTTAATAGGTAGGGAGAAAGTGGGCAGCCTTGTCTAGTTCCTGATTTTAGTGGAAATGCTTCCAGCTTCTCTCCATTTATTTTGATGTTGGCTACTGGTTTACTGTAGATTGCTTTTATTATATTTAGGTATGGGCATTGAATTCCTGATCTTTCCAAGACTTTTATCATGAAGGGGTGTTGGATTTTGTCAAATGCTTTCTCAGCATCTAACGAGATGATCATGTAGTTTTTGTCTTTGAGTTTATTTATATAGTGGCTTACGTTGATGCAGTTTTGCATCGATATTCATGAGGGAATTTGGTCTGAAGTTCTCTTTCTTTGTTGGGTCCTTGTGTTGTTTAGGTATCAGAGTAAGTGTGGCCTCATAGAATGAATTGGGTAGAGTACCTTCTGTTTTTTCTTTGTTGAATAATTTGAGGAGAGTTGGAATTAGGTCTTCTTTGAAGGTCTGATATATTTCTGCACTAAACCCATATGGTACTGGGCTTTATTTTTGGTTGTGAGACTATTAATGACTGCTTCTATTTCTTTAGGGGATATAGGACTGTTTAGGTTATTAATCTGATCCTGAATTACTTTTGGTACCTGGTATCTGTCTAGAAATTTGTCTGTTTCATCCAGGTTTTACAGTATTCTTGAATATAGCCATTTTCAGTAGGATCTGATAATGTTTTGGATTTCCTCAGGATCTGTTGTTATGTCTCACTTTTCATTTCTGATTTTATTAATTAGGTTGCTGTCCCTGTGTCTTCTACTGAGTCTGGCTAATGGTTTATCTAACTTGTTGATGTTCTCAAAGAACCAGCTCAGCCTTTGATTGATTCTTTGAATAGTTCTTTTTGTTTCCACTTGGTTGATTTCACCCCTGAGTTTGATTATTTTCTGCCATCTACTTCTCTTGCATGAATTTGCTTTCTTTTGTTCAAGAGCTTTTAGGTGTGCTGTCAAGCTGCTAGTGTATACTCTCTCTAGTTTCTTTTGGCAGGCACTCAGAGCCATGAGTTTTCCTCTCAGCAATGCTTTCATTGTGTCCCATAAGTTTGGGTATGTTGTGGCTTCATTTTCATTAAACTCTAAAAAGTCTTTAATTTCTTTCATTATTTCTTCCTTGACCTAGGTATCAGAGGAGAGTGTTTTTAGTTTCCAAGTGAATGTTGCCTTTGTATTTTTTATGTTGTTATTGAAGATCAGCTTTAATCCATGGTGGTCAGATAGGATGCATGGGACAATTTCAATATTTTTGTATCTGTTGAGGCCTGTTTTTTGACCAATTAAATCGTCAAGTTTAGAGAATGTACCATGAGGTGCTGAGAAGAAGGTATATCCTTTTGGGTTGGAAGTCAATTTTATTCAATATTAGAATGGCTACTCCATCTTGTTTCTTCAGATGACTTGCTTGAAAAATTGTTTTCCAGGCTTTCACTCTGAGGTAGTGTCTGTCTTTTTCCTGAGATGGGTTTCCTGTAGGCAGCAAAATATTGGGTCCTGTTTGTTTAGTCAGTCTGTTAGTCTATGTCTTTTTATTGGGAAATTGAGTACATTGATATTAAGAGATATTAAGGAAAAGTAATTGTTGCTTCCTGTTATTTTTGTTGTTAGAGTTGGAATTCTGTTCTTGTGACTGTCTTCTTGTAGATTTGTTGAAGGATTACTTTCTTGCTTTTTCTAGGGTATAGTTTCTGTCCTTGTATTGGTGTTTTCCTGTTATTATCCTTTGAAGGTTGGAATCATAAAAGATATTGTGCGGATTTGGTTTTATCTTGGGATACTTTCTTTGGTTTCTCCATCTATGGTAATTGAAAGTTTTGCTGGGTATAGTAGCCTGGACTGGTATTTGTGTTCTTTTAGTGTCTGTGTAACATCTCTCCAGAATCTTCTGGCTTTCATAGTCTCTGGTGAGAAGTCTGGAGAAAATCTAATATGACTGCCTTTATATGTTACTTGACGTTTTTCCCTTACTGCTTTTAATATTCTGTCCTGTTTTACTGCATTTGTTGTTCTGATTATTATGTGTTGGGAGGAATTTCTTTTNTGGTCCAGTCTATTTGGGGATCTGTAGGCTTCTTGTATGTTCATGGGCATCTCTTTCTTTAGTTATGGGAAGTTTTCTTCTCTAATTTTGTTGAAGGTTTTTACTGGCCCTTTAATTTGAAAATCTTCATTCTCATTTACTCCTATTGTCCTTTGTCAGTAGGTTTGGTTTTCTCATTGTGTCTTGGATTTCCTGGATGTTTTGAGTTAGGATCATTTTGCATTTTGCATTTTGCATTTTGCATTTTCTTTGATTGACTTTTCCATGTTCCCTATGGAATCTTCTACACCTGAGATTCTCTCTTCCATCTATTATATTCTGTTGCTGATACTCAGATCTATTGTTCCTGATTTCTTTAATAGGGTTTCTATTTCCAGAGTTGTCTCCCTTTGTGTCTTCTTTATTGTTTCTACTTCTGTTTTTAGATCTTGGATGGTTTTGTTCAATTCCAACACCTATTTGGTAGTGTTTTCCTGTAAATCTCTAAGGGATGTTTGTATTTCCTCTTTAAATGCTTCTAGCTGTTTGTTTATCTGTGTGTTCCTGTATTTCCTTCTTAAAGTCCTCCACCATCATCATGAGAAGTGACTTTAGATCTATGTCTTGCTTTTTTGGTGTGATGGTGTATCAAGGACTTGTTATGGTGGGAGAGTTTGGTTCTGATAATGCCAAGTAACCTTGGTTTCGTTGCTTCTGTTCTTATGCTTGCCTCCTGCCATCTGATTATCTCAAGTGCTTGTTGCCCTCAATATATCTGATTGGAACCTTTTCTTCCTATATTCCCAGTTGATCCAGGTCTCTTCAGAGTCCAGCTTTCTCTCTGATCCTTTGATTGTGGGCTCCTGTGAATCTGAGATTCTGGGTGTGTCATGGAAGTCAAGCTCCTCTGAGACTCTGAAATACTGGTGTGCCCAGCTCCTGTTATCCTGGGATCCTGTTGTCCTAAGATCCTGGGCATGTTACTGTGTTTGGAAATGGTGTCTCCTTTGAGGACAGTGGAGCTGTCTGGTCAGTGATCATAAGATCGTGTGGAGAGTCCTCTAGGGTCCCTGGTGGTGTCCTTCGACTCTGTGCCCTAGGTGAAATGGTGCTGGGGCAGACTGGAAGGACCCGTGCCCCTGGTCTGACTGGTTCTCTGCTTCCCCACTGCTGTCTCAGGTCCTGCACAATTTGACTGGAGCACATGTTGTGTTCCACTCACCAGTTATCCTAGGATCACATGGAGAGTCCTCTAGGGACTGTGGGGGAGTCTGCTGACTTTGCACCCTAGATGACCAGGTGCTGGCACTAACCCCCATTTCAACCTCTTAAGTCAAAACTGTTTATTCTCAAAGTATATAATTTCAAAAATGTGTTTGCAAATAAATATGTCAATATACCTAAGACATTAAGCAAGGCTTAGACTATTTCAGCTAATCCTGGAACCCCTTCATATCCCTTCTCCATTATCCTCACCCACTGTCAGTTATCATTCAATTTCCATCAAAATGTTCACTGCTTTTAAACTTTAATTAAAGTCAAGGAATAAATATGAATTCATTTGGGACACCTTTGGAACACTGATTTATATTTTTTATAGAATGAACTCCCATGTCCAAATTTCTGATGAAGCACCAAACTGATTTTCAGAGTGGTTATACCAGCTTGCAATCCCACCAGCAATGGAGAAGTGTTCCTATTTCTCCACATCCTTGCCACCCTCTGCTGTCACATGAATTTTTTATCTCAGCTATTCTGACTTGTGTGAGGTGGTATCTCAGGGTTGTTTTGATTTGCATTTCCCTGATGATTATGAATGTTGAACATTTTTTCAGGTGCTTCTCAGCCATTTGATATTCCTCAGTTGTAAATTCTTTGTTTAGCTCTGTACTGCATATTTTAATAGGGTTATTTGGTTTTCTGGAGTCCACCTTCTAGAGTTCTTTGTATATATTGGATATTAATCCCCGATCAGATTTAGGATTGGTAAAGATCCTTTCCTCATCTGTTTGTAGTCTTTTTGTCTTATTGAGAGTCCCTTTTGCCTTACAGAAGCTTTGGAATTGTACGATGTCCCTTTTTTGATTCTCAATATTACAGCACAAGTCATTGCTGTTCTGTTGAGGAATGTTTCTCCTGTACTCATATTTTCAAGGCTTTTCCCCAGTGTCTCCTCCATAAGTTTCAGTGTCTCTGGTTTTATGTGGAGTTCCTTGATCTATATAGACTTGAGCTTTTTACAAGGAGATAAGAATGGATCAATTCGCATTCTTCTACCTGATAACTGCCAGTTGAGGCAGCACCATCTGTTGAAAATGCTGTCTTTTTTTCTACTGCATGGTTTTATCTCCTTTGTCAAAGATCAAGTGTCCATAGGTGTGTGAGTTTATTCCTGGGTATTCAATTCTACTCCATTCTATCTACTTGAAGATTCCCACAATATCCCTCATGAGCATATACCCAGAAGATGTTCCAACTTGTAATAATGACACATGCTCCACTATGTTCATAGCATCCTTCTTTATAATAGCTAGAAGCTGGAAAGAACCCTGATGTCCTCAACAGAGGAATGGATACAGAAAATGTGGTACATTTATATAATGGAGTACTACTCAGCTATAAAAACAATGAATTTCTGAAATTCTTAGGCAAATAGATGGATTTGGAGGGTATCATCCTGAGTGAGGTAACACACATAATATGCATGGTGTGACATTGAATCTCAGGTTTGTTTTGATTTGCATTTCCCTGATGATTAAGGATGTTGAACTTTGTCAGGTACCTCTCAGCCTTAAACCAGTAAGAATGGCTAAGATCAAAATCTCAGGTAACAGCAGATGCTGGCAAGGATGTGGAGTAAGAAGAACACTCCTCCATTGTTGGGGGGATTGCAAGCTGGTACAACTATTCTGGAAATCAGTTTGTCAGTTCCTCAGAAAATTGTAATCCTACCAGAAGATCCAGCAAAACCACTCCTGTACACATACCCAAAAGAAGCTTCAACATATAATAAGGACACAGTGTTCATAGCAGCTTTATTAATAATAGCCAGAAGCCAGAAAGAACCCAGATGTCTCAACACAGGAGTGGATCCTGAAAATGTGTTACATTTACTCAATGGAGCATTACTCAGCTATTAAAAACAATGAATTTATGAAACTCTTAGGTAAATGGATGGATATGGAGGATATCATTCTGAGTGAGATAACCTAATCACAGAAGAACACACATGATATGTACTCACTGATAAGTGGATATTAGCCCAGAAACTTAGAATACCCAAGATACAATTTGCTAAACACATGAAACTCAAGAAGAAGGAAGACTTAAGTGTGGATACTTATATCCTTCTGTAACAGGGAGCAAAATGCCCATTGAAGGCTTTACAGAGGCCAAGTTCTGAGCAGAGACTGCCCCACCTGGGGATCCATCCCATAAACAACAACCAAAACCAGACACTATTGTGGATGCCAACAAGAGCTTGCTGATAGGAAACTGATATAGCAGACTCATGATAGGCTCTGCCAGTGCCTGACAAATACAAAAGTGGATGCTGATATCCATCTGTTCGACAGAGTACATCATCCCCAAAAGAAGAGCTATAGAAAGTACCCAAGGAGCTGAAGGGGTTTGCAACCCCATAGGAGGAACAACAATATGAACTAACCAGTACCCCAGAGCTCCATAATCAAAGCAATCACATGGTGGGACTCATGGCTCTAGATGCATATGTAGCAGAGGATGGCCTAGTAATTCATCAATGGGAGAAGAGGATCTCAGTCCTGTGAAGGTTCTATGCCCCAGTATAGGGGAATGTCAGGGCCAGGAATTAGGAGTGGGTTGGTTGGTAAGCAGGGGCTGGGGGAAGGAGATTTGGGATTTTCAAAGAGGAAACTAGGAAAGCAGATAACATTTGAAATATAAAAAGGAAAATAGCTAATAAAAAGATAAAAATATATGCATTATATGCATATGTATGTAGGAAATATTTAAAAATGGGCATGCAGGCTTTCTGTGCTACCAGTGGCAACAGGCAAACCACATTCCAGTAAACAAGTAAATCAAAACTCTTGAAGCTTATAATTAACCAATCAGATTTATGTATCACTAATTCTCAATTTACAAGATTCCAATGACATAATTTCAGAACAAACTGAAAAAACAAAATATCTTCTTTATTTAGAGAGAAGCTGTTTCCATTTCTTCCTTTGTAGTAATGCACATAGATTGGTCATTATGCCTAACCTTGTAACTACATTTATGTAATCAGAATATAATAAACAGTAACATAAATCCCTGTTTACCTTATTGATACAAACACTATTTCTGTTTCTTCTTTGACAACAAACCTTGCATCTTGCCCTTTCTTTGCTGTTACTCCTTACCAGATTTTCCATGGTGGTGGTTGGAAAAAGATTTAATTCTGTAGCTAGACACTACAAACTATTGAGGGAAAGAATTCAGTACCTAGGGGTGCAGTAAAGGTCCTGCTGGCCAAAAACTCCCTGACAACTTATCTTATACTCAGAGGATGAATGGCATGCTCTTTTATTTCTTTTGAAATACTTATTAGTCACAGCAGTAGGATTTTCCCAGGAGCAAGAAGCTGACCAATTCTTGATGAAGTTTAATAGAACTCCTTGGCCTCAGGGATCACTCTTATTGGGGATTCTACTTGCACAGGTACATGGCATACCAAGGCAGAAAGCAAAGGTGAAGTCTGCCTTTGTCTGCCCAGATATTTGTGGGTGACCTTTCAATAAAGCAGGAAACCTGTCTGAAATCGTACCAGTTCCTAGCTGACACAATAACCGACCGAAGTCTTTAGGGGGGAAGAAGACACTGGGAGAGGTGTTTAAACTCTGCCTGACATATTCAGTAATGGAGGTAGTCAGGAAGCTTGAGAAATAATGCAAATATAACATCCAGGAAGAAGTTTCTGTTTGTTTCCAGTTAAATACTTTCATTTCTAGCTTCTTCTGGGCCATTTTCATGGTGGATTCAATTCATAATCCCTATTGTTCTTCTCCCATTTAGGAGTGTTTCTGAAGAGATATGTTTGGCATTCTAATAGTGAGTCCTTGTTGCGAGCTATCCAAGCTGGAGCTATCCTCTTCATCTTCATGCCCATCATCTCTCAGCAACAACACCACAGTTTTACTGAGTAACACTGATCCCCTACTAAAAATGTGCATGAATATCTATCTTCAGGATTTATTTGTTTATCAATCTTTTTTTTTTCTTGGTTGGAAAGACCTACACAGTCTTTATAAAGGGAGGAGAAAGAATCTGATCCATAGTTCCAGAAACTACAGATATGTGTGGGGTTTTGTTTGTTTGTTTGTTTGTTTGCTTTTTAATTTCTCTCTCTCTCTCTCTCTCTCTCTCTCTCTCTCTCTCTCTCTCTCTCTCTCTCTCTTATTTTACATGTTGGAGCTCTAGGCAGCATCAGTAGGATTGCAGAATTGACCTTAAAGCCAAAGTTCTTTTTACCTTCTGATTTTGCAAGCTATTTTTTTCCTTTGTTTTTGATTCTTTTTGTTAAAAGGGAGCAAGGTGTGGAGCTTCTTGCCTCTGCTGGAAAACCAGACACTTGTTTTTTGTTTATTTGGTTTGAATTTTGTTTATTTAATTGTTTTTGTGGTTGTTTGTTTTATGTTTATTTACACAATTCCTGTTTCCTTCTCTGGATATGCTCATATCATCCAAATATTAGAAAAGGAGACTCAATGTACCCATTATTTTTTCAACAATTTTTTGTCTTGTTTTGTTAGTAGAGGTAGTGTGATTTTAATTAATTTATTTTCAACCCTGATCATAGCTTCTCCTCCCTACTCTTCTCCTAGTCCTTTTCTCTCACACCAATTCCCTCCTTTCACTTTTCCCTTTCATCTTAGAAATGGGGAAGTGATCACATGGATATCATGAAGTCTTGTAGTATCAAGTTGTAATAGGAGTAGGTGCTTCTCCTATTGGGACTAGACAGAGCATCCCAGCAAGGAAAAGAATCCACAGGCCGGCAACAGAGTCAGAAACAGTCCCTGTTCCTGCTAATAGGAATCTCACATGGAGACCAATCTCCACATTTGTTACACATTTGTATGGGACTTAGGTCTGTCCCATGCTTGTTCTCCGGTTGGAATTCAGTCTCTATCATGCCCTGTGGGCCCAGGTTAGTTGATTCTAGGGTTTCTTGTAATGTCCTTGACATCTCTCGCTCTTTTGATGCTCCTTTTCCTCTCCTACAGAGTTCTCGAAGCTCCATTTATTGTTTCCATATTTTCACAACTTTTAAGAAAACATTAAATAATGCTTCACTACATTTGTATTTTAGTATAGTGGTTACTCCAACTTGTGTGAAATTAATAGCTTATTTAAAGCTAAGAAACAATGTCTCATATCTTAATCATTCATGAAATAAAAGTCATTTTGGTTATGTGATGGGAGGGCAACATAATAGAAAATGAAGAAGAAGCTAAATACTTGGACTTCAAAAGTTCCATTGTTTATATAACTGTTTTAATTATCTCCTCTTCTTAGTTCTTGGTAGCTACTGTCTTACATGACTCCATCTTTAGGATACCACTTTGTGGTTCCTAGCATGTAGTTTCTTGACAAAGATGTATTTTGTTCCAATTTCATTTATTACAGCTGAAGTCAATGATTACCTGACAGGGAAGTCACAGAAGCTACATCAAGGAAAAGATGCATCCTATCTCGGGCAGTCCAACATGTCATGAAATGTAATGGTGAAATACACTTTGTATGTCAGAAAATATTTTCTTTATTAAGTTTTTTATTAATTTTTATTTGAGGTCTATTTAACTTCAACTCCATAATTAATCCTTGATGTTTATTCTATATAGATTAATAAATGAAGTTAAACAAGTTGTGGGGATAGTTGACCTATGCTCAAAGATAAAAGCTTTATGTAGAAATAATAGTATTTTGTTTAACACATAAAAGACTTTGTATGTAACACAGAGTGGTCACCCCATTTTCTTTAAGAAGGCTTTGTGAGTCTGCAAATCTATCACAAAGATTATGTCATGTTTTTCTTATGTAACTGTTCCTTTAAAAAAAAAATTACACAATGTATATAGTCACATGACATTTTTTGGAAAAAAAATCTCAGATCAAAAATCATTAAAAGTTTACAGAAAGCTTTATAGCTATTTCAATGTAATCTGCTACATAAACAAACTCAAAGGGAAATAAAACAAGATCATTTCATTAGATGCTGAAAAAACATTTGACAAAATTCAATATCCCTTCATGTAAAAATTTTGGAAAGGTCAGTAATTCAAGGCCTATACCTAAACACAGTAAAAACAATATGCAGCAAACCAATAGCCAATAGCAAACTAAGTGAAGGGAAACTAGAAGCAATCCCACTAAAATAAGGGACAAGACAAGGGTGCCCACTTTCTCCCTATCTATTCAGTATAATACTTGAAGTTCTAACCAGAGAAATTAGACGACTAAAGGAGATCAAAGGGATACAAAGTGGAAAGGAAGAAGTCAAGACATCACAATTTGGAGATGATATAATAGTATACCTAAGTGACCACTAAAATTCCACCAGAGAACTCCTAAACCTGATAAACAACTTCAGGAAAGTTGCTGGTTATAAAATTAGCTCAAACAAATAATTAGCCTTCCTCTAATCAAAGGATAAATGGGTTGAGAAAAAATAGGGAAATGACACCCTTCACAATAGTCACAAACAAAATAAAGTACTTTGGTGTGACTCTAACAGAACAAGTGAAAGATCTATATGACAAGGTCTTCAAGTCTCTGAAGAAAGAAATTGAAGAAGACATCAGAAGATGGAAAGATCTCCCATGCTAATGGATTGGCAGAATGAATATAATAAAAATGGCCATCTTGCCAAATTACAGATTCAATGTATTCACCATCACAATTCCAACTCAGTTTTTCATAGAGTTATAATGAGCAATTTCAAAGTTCATTTGGAATAAAAAAAACCTCCAGGATATCAAAAATTATTATCAACAATATAAAACTTCTGAAAAATCACCACTCCTAACCTCAAGTTGGACTACAAAGCAAAAGTGATAAAAAAATAACAACAACAACAAAAAATCCTTCATGGTATTGGTGCAGTGACAGACAGCTAGATCAATGGAATAGAATCAAAGACTCAGAAGTGAATCCACAGACCTATGGTAACTTGATTTTTTGACAAAGGAGCAAAAACCATCCAGGGGAAAAAAATACAGCATTTTCAAAAAATGATGCTGGTTCAACTGGCAGTCAACATGTAGAATAATACAAATTGATCCATTCTATTTCCTTGTACAAAGCTTGAGTCCAAGTGGAAAAAGGACCTCTATGTAAAGCCAGATTCACTGAATCTAATAGAAGAGAAAGTTGGGAAAAGCCTAGAACACATGGGCACAGAGATTTATTGAACAGAAGAACAATGGCTTATGCTCTAAGATCAAGAATAGACATATGGGACCTCATGAAAATGCGAAGCTTCTGTAGGGCAAAGAACACTGTTAGGACAAAATGGCAATCAACAGATTAGGAAAAGATCTTTACCAATCTTACATCCAGTAGAGGGTTAATATCCAATATATTCAAAGAACTCAAGAAGTTAGTCACCAGAGAACCAAATAACCATAATAAAAATGGGGAACAGATCTTAAACAGAGATTTTCCAACTGAGGAAACTCTAATGGCTGTGAAGAATCTAAAGAAATGTTCAACATCCTTTAATCATCAGTGAAATGTAAATCAAAACAACTCTGAGATTCCACCTCTCTCTAGTTAGAATGGCTAAGTTCAAAAATTCAGGTGACAGCAGATGCTAATTAGAGAAAGAGGAACACTCCTTCATTACTGTTGGTATTGCAAGCTGGTACAACCACTCAGCTATTAAAAACAAGGAATGCATGAAATTCACAGGCAGATGGATGGAACTTGAAAATATCACCCTGAGTGAAGTAACACTGTCAGAAAAGAACACACATTGTATGGACTTACTGATAAGTGGATATTAAAGCAAAAATTCGAAATACTCAAGATTTTGATTCACAGACAATATGAAGCCCAAGAAGAAGGAAGAGCAATGAGTGGATGCTTCAGTGCTTCTTAGAATGGGGAACACGATACTCACTGGAGGAAATATGGAGGCAATGTATGGAGTTGAGATTGAAGAAAAGGCTATCCTGAGACTGCCTCACCAGGGGATCCATCCCATATACAGTTGCCAAACCTGGACTCTATTGTAGATGCCAGGAAAGTGCTTGTTGAAGGTAGCCTTATCTGTCTTCTGAGAAGCTCTGCCAAAGCTTGACAAATGCAGAGGTAGATGCTCACAGCCAACCATTGGACTGAGCACAGGGTCCCATATGGGGAGGTTGGAGAAAGTTCTGAGTGGGACAGAGGTGTTTGCAGCTCCATGTGGGGAGCAACAGTGTCAACTGGCCAGAATCTACAGACCTCCTGGTGGCTAGACAGCCAAACCAAGAGTACACATGGAGAGACCCCTGGATCAGGCTGCCTATGTGGCAGATGATGGCCTTGTTGGACATCAGTGGGAGGAGCAGCCCTTGGGCTGGTGGTGTTTGATGCCCCAGGGGAATGCCAGGGTGGGAAGGCAGGAGTGGGTGTGTGGGTAGGGGAGCGCCCTCATTGAGTCAGGAGTAGGGAGGATAGGGTATGGGATTTCTGAGGGGGATACCTGGGAAGGGTAAAACTTTTGATATGTAAATAAAGAAAATATCCAATAAAAAAAAGAAAAGAAGAAAACAATTAAACATTCACCGAAAGCTTTATAGCATATATCAATAATCTCATAAAGTTGGGAAGCTGTATTAGAGAAAACATTACATAATAAAATGTTTTCTTTTGGAGGGTCTGGGAATAACATTTGAAATGTAAATAAATAAAATAACCCATAAAATTAAGAGAAAAAAAACTAATGAAAGAAGCAAAAGAAGAGTCTATCTCTCTTATAGTATTGTTATTACATTCTATTAGTTGGAGTCTAAGATCTCAAATTATTTTGTTATACATAGAAAAGTATTGGCAAGGTCTCTATGGAAATGTGAATAAAGATTCATTAAAGTAATACCTCTTATGGATGTGTATGCAGAGGAAATAAGATTAGAGCATATTTATCAGTGTACTACTTATATAGTCATGCCATGTTACCAAAGCAAATTTTCATCACGAGGTGCATGGATAGGAAAAATGATTTACTATATCAGAAGAATATTATTTAGCCATAAGTAGAATAAAATGTTTGATTTGTGGTAACATATATGGAACTCAAGGATAACTTATCTAAAGATAAACTTAACTAAATTAAGAGGAGTAAGTTACATCCTGACAGAGAAATACAATTATTTCATGTATTTACTTATGTTTGAATGATAAGAAATTGTTTTCATAGAAGGATAGAATAGAATACTAATTCCTAGAGATTAGGAAACATGGTGAGAGAAAATACAGATCAAGAAGTACCAAAGTCCAACTGAATAGGGAGTGTAGTGTCTAATGTTCTACAATGAAGCAGAATAATTAAGGGTAAAAATTATATGAACCATGTGTATATAAATAGCTAAATCTGATAACTAATTTTACACATAACATTTATTTATATTTTGATAGTTCCACTGATCCCTAAAACTGATAAATTATAACACTTCTTAAAATGTAGAGCCAAGGATAGAACATTTTGATTTTTTTGCATGTATTCATTTTTACTATATGCAGTTTTTTTATAGAATGGGTTTTAATTACTGAAGAAAGGACAATAGGATTGCATCATTTGGCTACATAACCTAGAGTCTATGTCACTAAATTTATTAGCTAAAAAGACTAAAAACTAGCTAACTCATAATAAGTATTATCTTTGCCATTTGTTGTATGAAGACATTTCTACCATGAGAGTGAAGTTTTCTAATTAATTTGATTTGAAACTCAAAACTAGTCATAACTCCCCCATCTTGAGTAAACAAAATCTTGAATAAACTAAAACAAGTTCAAGTCTGAGTGCAGTATGAAAACAGGTTAAAAAAAAATAAAAGAAAAAGAAATCCCAGCTTGCTACCTGTGTGTATGGCAGAGGAAGAAATTGAGGTCTTTGGGCCAAGTTCTCAGAGATTTTGACTCCAACGGGAAAATAACCTCCATCTTTCATTCTGGTGACACCATAGCTCAAGCTCCTGGCATGCTCCTCAGGCTACCTAAGCAATGCCAAAAAAAAAAAAAAAAAAAAAAGAACCTTCCTCATCCCTATTACAGTCAGGACCCCATGGAAACCATACACTCAGAACTGTGCCAAAAAGGAACTAACAGCAAAAAGACAAATAAATGGGGCATTTTTACCAAAGGTAGAGAAGGAAGAGTTTGACAGAGAAGCTGGGAAAATACCAATAGAGACCAATTATTTTCTCCCATGTACTTGCCTTTGCTTTTGAGTACATAAATATACATGGAACAGCAATGGTCAATATATAATATTATGTTATTTTAAGATATATTACCTATTTAAATTGCCAGTGTGATTAGATTAACTTTCTGGAAAAAATGACATAGGGAATATTTTAATACAATACTATTTTTAAATCTTGAGAATTTTATGCATGAATTCAATGTACTTTGATCACATTCATCTCCTAAGCCTCCCCCAACTCCTTCATTCTCCTCCTCCCAATGGACCTCTTCCAAACTTTATGTTCTTTAAAAACTATTAGCAACCCAAGAGTCCAATTTGTGCTGTCACAGTAACTTTAATTCACATAATTAAATATTATTGACTATAATTTCTATTTTTGTCATAGGACACCAGAATGTATTTCTTACTCTAACTGAAATGAAATTTATATGAAACCAGTGAAGAAACTGTTACCATTTTAAAACTAACCTTATTTCACTGGACAAGTGCTCCAGACCTGATGCTATGAATGCTTTCAAAAGTTTCAAATATCATGTTTAAGAAGAAGACAGGGTAAGGGAAGGAGAAAGAAAGGCTTTGATAGTTTTGTCATTTGTCTGGGACAAAGGAACACATTGTCCATCAGATTCTGGGACTTTTGGATTAAGAACCTCCAGCTAAGGGTAAGGATAGTTTTCAGGTTGAGCTTTTTGTGTAATGTGAACAGATCATCCACATTTCTTCAGTCTCCTCTAATATCTATTATCCTAAAATTCTTAAAAATCTCAAAAGTTGGAGATCCATACTGTATCATATTTCTGTGTTCTACTTAACCATATTTTCTTTGTAGCTGACATGGTTAGTGGGCAGGAATCTTTGTTCCTGTTAATACATTTGGATGCAACCTAATGTTTTAATACACATATGACTAGATATAGAAAATTAAAAATTGAAAGCAAACTTTACCTTTAAGGAGGCAAAGATTTTGTATTTCTTATCATTATGTATTTACGGTTGCCATTAACAGAAACAAAAAAAAATTAGAACAATTAAAACACCTTGTTAACAAAAACTGTTTTAATTTAATTCAACACAATTTGAAAAAAGACTTTGTGTGTGTGTGTGTGTGTGTGTGTGTGTGTGTGTGTGTTGTATCTATGTAGTAAAACAACAGTGTCATGAGTCTTTTAGCAGATAATTTGCTTCTAGAAATTTAGGATGAGATTCTTGGTGCCAATGCAAAATATATAAACAATCTGTTTTGATGCTTTAACATGGGTAACTGGAAACTTTGAAATAGTTAAATGATAGGGATGTTTGTCAGAATGTCTGTGGCAAACAGAGAAATTTCAAGCATATATTCTAGAAAATACACGATCTAAGTGACAATTTAGGCCTGCAAGTTTCTATACACTACAAAAGCTTTGTTTGATAGTTCATTTATGGTACATTTTAATAGTGTTTTTACTGTTGAAAAAAATATATATACATATATATGTTAATATATATATTAATATATCTCTTTAGTAGGCAAAATATTTGTAACCTACTCTGCTATGAAAGAAATGTAAATAGATTCATTTGATAAATGAATCACAGCAAATTCATACAGCCATAAGGTCTTATGGAACTATATAAGAGGAGAGGATAAAGTAGATTTCTCCTTGGAATTCAACTTGGAAGAATAAAATGTAAAGGAAAGAAGGATTGAAGCATAGAAAGAAAGGAGAAAAGAAGGGAGATGGGGAAGGAGGATGGATTTAAGGCACCTTGTATATTAACTTCATAGAAAAGCTGAGCTAGCACTCAAGGTTAAGTATAGACTAGTAATTGAGAAGATAGTCAACAATAATCTGAGACAACCCAAGGAAACAGAGCATGGGTTGATCGGACACTTGATCAAGTGGATAAAAGGGATTTAGTGAAAATGGAAAGAATAGTTTCCAAGCCTATAGAGAAGATTAGGATTATAGAGATTCAACTGTCTATCATTTACAATAATGCTTGATTAGGGGCTTGTCTCCAGGTCCCAAGTAAAAGAACTCTGATAATTTATAATGGAGACTTCTACCCCAATATGTTCTGAAATACTTCACTAATTGCTTCATTAGCTCTGTTCTCTCCCCCATTTTAATCCACTTTACATATGCTTGCTAAAGCCTTCTCAGTGGGCCCAGTAGCAAAGAATAATTGTGGGAAAAATTTACACAGAGCACAATAAATACTGATAACCCCAAAGTCTTCATAGTTTCTTTATTTTGCTAGGACTTATGATGACCCATATTTATCACATCTAAATTCCTCTAATTATTTTCCAGCTCTGAAAGAATTTAAATGAAGACTTGCCTATACTTGTGGTTTATGGTCACCTCCAGAAACAGAAAACTGAAAAGAATAACTTATTATCATCCCACCAATATAGGGAATAAATATGGATTTTAGACATTTGTTTGTGAATTTTTATTTATCATACAGATAGTCTTATCATTTTACAGTGCTCCTAGAGGACAAAATGTTGCAGCGTGCATGCATGATGGTGATGGTGGTGTTGTTGTTGGTGGTGGTGGTGGTGATGGTGGTGGTAGAAGTGGTTGCTTGAATGTGTGTCTGTTTAACATATGCATTCCTGGTACCCATCATAACCACAAGAGAGATACAGATCCTATGGGATTGGAATTTCAGGCAGTTGTGAGCTGGTATGTGTGTGCTGGGAATTACAGTCTGGTGTTCTGTAAGAGTCGCTAGTACTCTTAATCATTGACTCATTATTCCATCCCCAATATATTTGTCTTTATTCTGAACATCAACTTGTCAATGAACAGAGGAGGTTAAGAATATTTTGCTTATATTGATTGTATATATTTGCTTGAGAAAATAAAAATGTATTATTTTGGAAAATTTTATTATCCCCTAGAAATTTGACAAGTGATTATCTCAATGATGGTGTCAAAATTATTGAATATGTCTATCTCTAGGAACTTTGTAAATGACTTGGCAACAGAAAATACCCCAAGTTGTACTTTAAAGTAAATGAAAGATACTAGGCTTCCAAATTTTTGCTTGGATTTAATGATTTCAGTAATTTTTTTCCTCATGTTTTCTCTGTCTTCATAAAAGGGCATAGTATGAAGCAAGTCCAATCAAAGGTCAACTCTTTCTGGAGTAACTTGTCCACTATAATGAGATGACTCAGTTCAAGCTTCTTCTTAGTTTTCTTTTGCACCAGCATTTAACTGGATCTGTAAAATTCCAATTACTGACTAGAATAACATTATCTGCATTTATGCTTAGTTAAGAGCTATGGGTTTGCTAATTTCAGGAGTCCTGGCAGAAATTACCCACTGAATTCTCAATTATCGACCTCCCCACAGAAACATAGTATTTTAATATAAGCTTTACACTTTAGTCAGCAACTATTTTGTTTTTTCTTTAAATAGTGTTGTCAAGTATTATTATGAAATATCAAAGGAAGTGGCTCAAACTCGTAGGGTAAAGTGAGTCATTTTACTGTAGTCTGGCTATGTACAGCACATTTTCTATTCAGCTTGCCTTAACATAAGCATGACAAAATAATCTGTGGAATAAACAAAGTCATTAAAATGAGAAATAAATGCTGTGGATCAACTTGGATTACCCAGTTTAAGCAAACTAAATACAGACCCCCCCTTTATACTGACCTATTGTGTTTTGCAAGAAATGTAAATATGTCCCTAATATATAAATTAATATCAAGGTCAAATAAGTTTCAAGTTTCTTGCCTGATAACAAATAGCATTTTCATTATGAATACCACGTGGGATTAAGCCAAAAGTGCTTGAAAGCTTTGTGCATGTGTGAGCATGTTTATATACATGAGCATGTGTATGTGTGTACACATGTCCATGTGTGTGTATCTATGTTTCATTTAATAGTAAATATGGAATAACAATTTTAAATATCCTCATTATTCAAATACTTAAAAGGTAGTTAATAGGAATTTTCATTACAATCTTACTATGAAACCTAGAACTTGTAGACTAAATACATCAAAATATCTCTCCCACAGTATCTTCTGAATCTCTTGATATTATAATATTGGTTATAAAATGTAAGAATAGATAACTAAAACAGGGATGTAAAATACATAGTAATGTCTAGAGCCTATAGAAATGATAAATTACAGTATGCTATCTTTTTTCCCACAATGCAGGTGATACCTTATACTAAAGAATGCTAATTAGTTATTAATTAGAGCATTGTTGTTGCTCTCTCTTAATAATATTAAGTGCCAGCAAAACTCATACTCTCTAATTAAGACTTCCATTGATAGACATGGCAATCTTTGGTTTATCAAGACATCTGAACCTCTTTTATGGTCATTGTCCATGTAGTGGTAAGGAATATTTAATCTATGACATTCAATAACTAATATAAAATTTTATAATCCACAGACATACCATAATGATAATTGTATACAAGCAAGCCTAAGTATTCATATTTCCTACTTGTCATGTGTCTGGTAACCATATAGAAGCAGCTTTTAAACAGAAGCTACAATATTTGAGTCCATAAGTTATTTTACACATATACATGAGTTAAATAAATAGGGTGGGTACCTTTGGCAGATCTCAGAAAAGCCAGACTATTGTATGCTCATTAATATGAGGAGGGAAAGGAAGCTACAGAATGTCATTATTATGTCCATGACCTGTTTTGCTTTAAATCACTCCCATTCATGCCACTTAAATGAGAAGAGAAGAATAGTATACTGAACCATATCAACATATAAGATGATAGTGTTACACTGGGTACTTTTTTTGTCCCTTACCTGCATTCAAAGCCCTAGACACTTTGGTCTCTGAAATAACTGGAGAGGGGAAATATTGTGTTCTAATGTCTTTCTTTGAATCCAGTGCTCCCATAATTTTAAACTTGTTACTCTTGTCTACAATGTTCTAAGTGCTATGTGTATTGCATATGATTGGTTATTGTCAGCATTTGTTTGGCAAACTTAAATTTCTTTTTCTCAACTTAGCTAATAAATATTTTACTATACATTTTTTCCTATATTTGTCTTTCATTACAATTTATTCATATCACAGTAAAACCCTCACCCTCTGTTCTAATTTTATCCAGCATGCCTTTTTTTTTTTTTTAATCTAGGAGGTAAATGTTTAGCCTATGTTCTAGCAGAGGTGGAACAACCTGAGGACCATGACCCCTGTGCCTGCTGGGCACTGTAGAAAATGACTGTTATAACATTATTTTCAAGGGATAAGAGTAAGTTAATAACAAAGCAAGAGATTAGCCTATGAAAGTGGAAATGGGAATAAGAAGCACAGTTAAAAGTGTAAAATTGAAAAACAAATTGAGTCCTTTTCCTTGGGATGATAAAGATGAGGTAAAGAATTATGGATACTATTTAAAATCTTTTCTTGAAGATGGAGGGGATATTGGTATAATTTCTTTAAATCCTGAGTTTTTTTTACAAGCTTGGGATCTGGAGATCACCTGTTACTACTCTGAGCCCTTCAATTGTCTTTGAAATATGGATGCAAGAATGGTTCTATAAATTTTAGTTAATCAAATAATGTATAGTTTTTAATTTTTTACAGAAAACCTCTGCTTTGTTATCACTGTTGTCTGCTTGTTGATTTTTACTGTGTCCTGAACAGGGCTCACTACCATTGTAAAGGTCTGATCTGCCTGGGCAGCATACAGAATTCAGGAGAGTCTCTCATCCGGTTTTCACATTTATTACCACGGTTACTATTCCACAATTACAGGGAGGGAAAAGATTGAACCCACTTCAGATGTGCTATGTTCTGCATTTCAATTGTGCTAATTTCGTAGTGTTTAAGTTATGTGTCATTTCTTATATAATTTTTAAAAAATGTTTATCAGTTTTCAAACGGAGACACTACATAGTCTGGTGAGAGCAAGAAATGATTGTTTGGAAGCTATTTCCTGAATTTCAAACTCTTTCCAAATATGAAATTTCAAACATGAAAAATTAAGTAATAAATTTCATGCTCAAGATGATTGATGGGTTCATTGATGGATTTTTAATAAGCACACACTATCTTTAAATCCAGTTGCAACCCACACTTTTATAATCTAAAGAAGCTCCTTGGAAACTTATTTTTAGAAAAGCTTCTTTTCTTCAGAAAACTGTAACAGAAATGCTTTACTGAAATATGTCTAAATGAGAAATGAAGTGATGTGATTTTGATATAAAAATACCATTGGGATAGGTACTGATGTCAAAATATTGTAAAAACAAAGATCAACATAAAGGAAATCCAAATACTTTATGAGTATTTGAAAAAAATTGGATAGAGCCAATACAAGGTTTTTCCCTGTAATAGGATATCTGATCCAGTTCCATTTGTACAAATGGTCTACAATTGTTTATGTTCTCATATCAATTTAGTCGTTTATATTCCAGAGTCTAATTTTCATAGTTGGGCTTCTATGAATGTGAAATCAGGCAACTGTACAACAGCATTGCCTAGAGCAGTGATAGTGGGGACACAAGCATGTGCCCTAGACTCATTTACAATTACAAAAACAAGGGCTTTCAGAGAACGTGATTGTATGGCAGAAGTTCCATTCCTACTGCCATCTTCTTTATTGATAAGTATGTAGAGAAGCTAAATATGATTTTCTTTGGTGTCTCATTTTGGGAGGGTTACATAGTAGCTTGGAAACAAGATATCAATTTATAGTACAAATGTTATTTTCTTATCTATTTAATTTACAGTTAAATTCCTTAATTCTCTCACCATTATTTACTTTCTGGGTAACATCATATTCATAGGATATTTTTCCATACTCTAAGTTGGTATCAAAATAGACACTATTATGTTATTGCATATAATACTAAAAGATGGAACTATTACACAACTAAAGATTTCTGATTATGTTACCTTATATATTTTAAATAATTCTTTACTTTCTTTAGTAGAATTAAATGTTGGTGCTGCATGTTAAGCATGTGCCACATCAATACTGTGCATAAAAATATATGACTTAATAGTTTATTGTTTTTTCTCCTTGGATACTGCAATAATTTAAATGATTTAGCTACTCTAGGTTAAAGAACTATATGTGACAATTAATATCGATAGAAAGTTGAAGATAAAAGGCACAGAAGTCTACAATGCCACATATTTCTTTTAGAGTAAGGAAATTACAATATTTTATTTAGATACTTTTTTAAGATGGAAAAAATGTTTGCTGTGTGTACCTTTAAGGTAAGGAACGTAAAAAGCTGATGTTGCAGTCAGCTTTTGACATCTGTTCAGTTGGCTTTATAGAACAATTTCAAAAACTAGCTTTAAAGATCCTTTTGTAACTATATACAAGAAC
Organism: Mus pahari; assembly: GCF_900095145.1. Lineage (NCBI taxonomy): Eukaryota > Metazoa > Chordata > Mammalia > Rodentia > Muridae > Mus > Mus pahari. The sequence continues at coordinate 987,616 of NC_034593.1, read as the reverse complement.
CAATAATACCAGCATGGAATTGCAACATATCACTGAGTTAGATTTAAAGTACTGCTGTGCATTTAATAGCTTCCTAAAAGCACTGTGTTTTTTGTCCCAATAATATGATTGCATTTGGGGGTCACAAATTAACAAGTTAGTATTGATAGTTCTTGTTCTCTATTAAAAAAATTATATCTTCCTCTAAATTTCCAAGTGAGATTTATCTTTTCCCTGCAAAGCTATCATGTTCTCAAGAAAAATAAACCAAAAATTGACTCACTGTGAGGTCTCATAATACTCAGTTTTTCTTATTCTTTTCTATGTGATTTCCTGAATCTTGCATATCAAATTATATCCACAATGGTAGCATTTTTACATACACATTTTCAAGCTGAATTTAAGAAACAATGTTAAGTAGGAAGAAATACTTTGATCATTATAAATTTCATCTTTCTTTTTTTTCTTTATGAGTGACTAGTAAAAATGACTGTTTTTTATTACAAGATGCATTCTACAATGATATATATATATATGTATATATGAAAGGTAGCCCTTGTCATAAAACTTAAGATGTTCTCTTTATATATCTCAGATTGCAGCTTTATAGAAAGTGTTCATCAAATTTTGGTTGTGATTCTTGTTTAAAAGAAAAACAGGCTTGCAGGTGCAGAGTTTAGCTGATAAGACACATATGCAATGGCAATGTGAAATTCAATTTTAACCATGTAAAAAAAAAACCATCAAGAAATATTTGCTGGGTGAGAAAAATAAAGACAGCATTATTTTAAAGTGCTTGGATATTGTATCTGAATATCATAATATACTCTAATCTGCTATACACATTATAAACCCAGCCATAAGAGCACATTTAATATTGCAAAAGCTAGCCTCTGAAGGGAACCCTAAAGCCAAATGTTGCTTTGATTTTCATTTCACTGCGTTACCAAACATGTCTTTGGGGAATGGAAAGGCTAGATTCATTTCGCATTTTCAATTGTCACATAAAAATACATAAAACAGGACACAGACGATTTGACTCATAGTGCATATGAATGACAAATAAACATGAAAATTTTAATTCTTTCAGACATGTTTACTTTTAAAACATTTTCTCTATTATATTAGTAGATAGTTTTACCTTCTTTTAACCATGCTAAGCTATAGTGTTTCAAAACTGCGGATTAGTGATGGCGGCAGTTTATTTCTTTGGTTATCTTCAGTACGATCTTAGTGTCTTAAGGCATAAAAGAGTATTATCTCTGTGACAGTTATGACTGGAGCAATGTATACTCTTCATGGTATCAGCACACAAAGTGATGTGAATGGAATCATTCCATTTCAAACATTTTCCTTAGTTTCATTAAAACTTAAATTCACATAGGGCTGCAAGGTATGACTAGGATTACACAAGATTTCAGCTAGTCTCTTGTTTGAAAGCATACAAGTGTCTGGGATTTCTTTTTACATGACTTGTTCATAAAGATTTGCTAACCATTTTATAAAGATACAAACTATATAGAAAGACAATTTATACATCCCCTTTGTCCTTCGAGTTTATTTTCATGAAAAATAATGTACCACTCTGATTGCATGAAATCATCAGGAGCATCTTCAATTACTGCATGCAGCCTTTAATCACAATACTCCATTCTGAATCTGGAGACAAATGATGCTGAGAAAAGAGGCAGAGTGGAAGAGTAAATGCAGAGCTAGTCATGTATTACAAGTGTCAGGCTACAGAGAAAGTGTATATATTCATATAAGATAATTTAGAAGCTGGAATTATGATTGCAGTAATGGCTCATTCATATCTGCATTTCATTTACATGCACTGTTTTGACTCACTGAACATTAGTCAAAGACAGTATAGCTAAACTTTTTTCACATGGCTACTGAGGTAATGACAGCATTACATTACCAGGAAACTGCATGGCTTGCTGATACTTCCATTTTCCACAGCAGCTTATGAAATAATCACAATGTGTGCATGAAATGGCGGACTGCTTTGAATTTATTTTAATATAGATGGACTTATGCCGGGAGGAAAAGAATATGTTAGATACCCAACATGAGAGACAATGACATTGCAGAAAGCTGAATTGTACTAGCAGAGAAGATGGATATATGAGTATTAGACTTTTCATAGCTATAGGAAGGATAATCTTTCAATCAGATTAATGAGAAAATATATTGCATGGACCCTACAGCACTTTTTGCTTTCCAGACTAATGCGTGATTTAAATCCCCAAAGTACACTTTTGGTATTACAATATCCTTTGATAATAATGTCGCTTGCACAAAGACAGATAAAAATAAAACAGTCCCCCTTGATTTCCCATTTTAGATTTGAAGTATATTTTCTGCTTTTTGCTGGGAATAGAGTGAATTCTATTGAGGAGTCACATTTAATAAGACAAAGAGTATTTTCTAATTATGCGACCTGTCAAGATTGGAATCTATGGGATTGCGGGTGCAATTGAGGAAAGGCAGGAAGCAATTGCACAGAACCCGCTTACTTTGCTGTGTCATTACCATTTGCTAAATGTAAATCAAGCAAGTACCCAGAAATGTGCTTTATGATAAATACTGAAAAGCAGCTTTCAGAAGAGATCTCAACAGTTCTCATTTCAATTTTCAGTAACCAATTTTCTAAGATTTTTCTAATTCATCTACTGAAAACAACATAAACCACAGGAAATAATAAAACAAAAAAGAAGCAGAAATGAGCAGTGGTGTATGTTGTATCACCACCTGATGTGAAACCCTGTAGAGCCAATATTCTTAAGCAATAAATATACATGCATAATTATGCATAGTATCTCCTAGAGGAACTGATTTACAGAAAAAAATGCAGGTTAGGAAAATAGATATGAGGACTCTAGAACACTACAATACATTTTATTACTTTCACCTAATTTGTACTACAACTATGCAGAGATTAAAGAAAAATGTCACTATTCAAATGCCTCTCTGAAAGTTATCACGTGCCCTACCCACTGCTCCTCTAGGGAACAGTTCCCTGTGCCCCATCAGACATTACTCATGCCTTGACCAACAAAGTAATTGTTGAAACACTATGGCACATTAGACAAGGAAAATAAATATTGTTCATTCAGTTTCTTCTTTATATGCTCTGAGTGCAGGCACATAGTCAATTATCATAAATATTGTCAGTAAAAAGTACTCCACAATGAATCAGGTAATTATAACTTCAATGAATAAGAATTTGCTAAAACCATAATTTCAGAGGTGTGATAAAAGGAGAAAAGTAATTAAGTAAAATATGTAATGACAGCAGAAAGCTGAGGATTTAATATTTTAACAGGCTAACTTTTTTTTTCAGAATTACCTCTTCTTTTTTTTTTTTTTTTTATTAGACAGCTTCTTTATTTACATTTCAAATGTTATCCCCTTTCCTAGTTTCCCCTCTGAAAATCCCCTGTCACCTCCCCCTTCCCCTGCTCCCCAACCCACCCATTTCTATTCCTGGTCCTGGCATTCCCCTATATTAGGGCATAGAGACTTCACAGGACCAAGGGTCTCTCCTCCCATTGATGACGGACTAGGCCATCCTCTGCTACAAATATAGCTACAGCCAAAAGTTCCACCATGTGTTTTCTTTGATTGGTGGTATAGTTCCAAGGTGCTCTGAGGGTACTGGTTAGTTCATATTGATGTTCCTTCTAGGGTACTTCGGTCCCCTTTAGCTCCCTGGGTATTTCTCAGGCTCCTTCATTGTGGACCTTGTGCTCCATCCAAAGGATGACTCTGGGATGACTTTTAATTCCAAGAAAACTTATGCTACATTAGAATCTAGAAATAAATTGGATAATGTATAAAAATGTCTTATCTATATGGGCTGCAAATAGGAGTGTGTTTCTAACTAAGAGAACAATATTGCTTTTCTCACCTGGCATGGAGGATGGACTACTTTCCAAACAATGGAAAACTACACTCTGCTGCTTACGTTTTAAATAAACTACAAGATACTTATAGAATAAACCCACAAGGATCACACATTCATTGCTTTAATTTCCACAATGAAAATAACATATGAATTAGTATGTAATACATTACTTCAATTATATATACATTTTACATCTATATTTGTATATACATACATATGTATATGTATTCAAGTGTGTATATACCTATATATGAAAAATGCCTATAAATGTATATATATATATATATATATATATATATATATATATATATATATATAATAAAGCATAGCAAAATAGTCTGTATTATCATAACATATAGTATACAGATATACATATATATGCACACATATATGAAATAAATGAAATATATGTGTGTATGTATATTGAAAAACCTAGCAATTTATTATAATATATGTGTATATACTTACATAAATCACATAAATATGCATATGCATATATATTTAAAATTTGCTTTAAAGAAAAGTAATTGCTTCCTGTTATTTTTGTTGTTACAGTTGGGATTATATTCTTGTGGCTGTCTTCTTTTAGGTTTGTTGAAAGATTACTTTCTTAGTTTTTCTAGGATGGAGTTTCCGTCCTTGTGTTGATGCTTTCCCTTTA
>NC_034593.1:981762-983055 GCF_900095145.1 Mus pahari | reverse complement strand
CTTATGTATACCATCATATCATCTGCAAATAATGATATTTTGACTTCTTCCTTACCGATTTGTATCCCCTTGATCTCCTATTGCTGTTGAATTGCTCTGGCTAGGACTTCAAGTATTATATTGAATAGGTAGGGAGAAAGTGGGCAGCCTTGTCTAGTCCCTGATTTTAGTGGGATTGCTTCGAGTTTCTCTCCATTTACATTGATGTTGGCTACTGGTTTGCTGTAGATTGCTTTTATTGTGTTTAGGTAGGGGCCTTGAATTACTTGTCTTTCCAAGACTTTTATCATGAAGGGGTGTTGGATTCTGTCAAATGCTTTCTCAGCATCTAATGGGATGATCATGTGGTTTTTGTCTTTGACTTTGTTTATGTAATTGATTACATTGATGGATTTCCGTATATTAAACCATCCCTGCATCCCTGGGATGCAGCCTATTTGGTGATGATGGATGATGAGTTAGATGTGTTCTTGGATTCGGTTTGCGAGGATTTTATTGAGTGTTTTTTCATCGATATTCATAAGGGAAATTGGTCTGAAGTTCTCTTTCTATATTAGATCTTTGTGTGGTTTAGCTATCATAGTAATTGTGGCTTCATAGAATGAATTGGGTATAGTACCTTCTGTTTCTATTTTGTGGAATAATTTGAGGAGAGTTGGAATTAGGTCTTCTTTGAAGGTCTGATAAAACTCTGCACTAATCCCATCTGTTCCTGGGCTTCTTTTGGTTGGGAGACTATTGATGACTGCTTCTATTTCTTTAGCAGAAATGGGACTGTTTAGATCATTAATCTGATTCTGATTCAACATTGATACCTTGTATCTGTCTAGGAAGTTGTCCATTTTATCCAAGTTTTCCACTTTTGTTGAGTATAGCCTTTTGTAGTAGGATCTGATGATGTTTTGGATTTCCTCAGGATCCATTGTTATGTCTCTTTTTTCATTTCTGATTTTGTTAATTAGAATAAGGTTCCTGTGCCCTCTAGTTAGTCTGGCTAAGGGTTTATCTATCTTGTTGATTTTTCTCAAAGATCCAGCTCCTGCATTGGTTGATTCTTTGAATACATCTTTTTGTTTCCACTTGGTTGATTTCAGGCCTGAGTTTGATTATTTCCTTTAGTTCTAGGGCTTCTAGGTGTGCTGTCAGGCTGCTAGTGTATGCTCTCTCTAGTTTCTTTTTGGAGGAACTCAGTGCTATGAGTTTTCCTCTTAGGACTGCCTTCATTGTGTCCCATAAGTTTGGGTATGTTGTGGCTTCATTTTCATTAAACTCTAAAAAGTCTTTAATTTCTTT
>NC_034593.1:956508-980677 GCF_900095145.1 Mus pahari | reverse complement strand
TCATGGAATACTTTGGTTTCTCCATCTATGGTNATTGAGAGCTTTGCTGGGTATAGTAGCCTGGGCTGGCATTTGTGTTCTCTTAAGGTGTGCATAACATCTGTCCAGGACCTTCTGGCTTTCATACTCTCTGGTAGGAAATCTGATGTAATTCTAATAGGCCTGCTTTTAAATGTTACCCTTTTCCCATACTGCTTTTAATATTCCATCTTAATTTCGTGCATTTGTTGTTCTGATTATTATGTGTCTGGAAGAATTTCTTTTATGGTCCATTCTATTTGGAGTTCTGTAGGCTTCTTGAATGTTCATGGGCATCTCTTTCTTTAGGTTTGGGAAGTTCTCTTTTATAATTTTGTTGAAGATAGTTTCTGGCCCTTTAAGTTGAAAATTCTCATTCTCATCTACTCCTATTGTCCATAGGTTTGGTCTTCTCATTGTGTCCTGGATTTCCTGAATGTTTTGAGTTAGCATCTTTTTGCATTTTGAATTTTCTTTGATTGTTGTGCCCTTGTTGTCTATGGAATCTTCTGCACCTTAGATTCTCTTCCATCTTTCATAATCTGTTGCTGATGATCAAATCTATGGTTCCTTATTTCTTTCCTAGGGTTTCTATCTCCAGAGTTGCCTCACTTTGGGTTTTCTTTGTTGTTTCTACTTCCCTTTTTAGGTCTTGGATGATTTTGTTCAATTCCATCACCTGTTTGGTTGTTTTTTCCTGTAATTATTTAAGGGATTTTTGTGTTTCCTCTTTAAGGACATCTACCTGTTTAGCAGTCTTTTCCTGTAATTCTTTAAGGACATCTACCTCTTTAGCAGCGTTCTCCTGTATTTCTTTAAGTGAGTTATAAATGCCCTTCTTAATGTCCTCTACCAGCATCATGAGGTATGATTTTACATCTGAGTCTTGCTTTTCGGGTGTGTTGGGGGTATCCAAGGGTGGCTGAGGTGGGAGTGCTTCGTTCTGATGATAGTGAGTGGTCTTGGTTTCTTTTAGTAAGATTCTTCCATTTGCCTTTCGCCATGTGGTAATCTCTGGAGTTAATTGTTATAGTTGTCTCTGGTTGGAGCTTATTCCTCCTGTGATTCTGTTAGCATCTGTCAGCTGTCCTGGGAGTCCAGCTTTCTCCTGAATCTCAGTGGTCAGAGTACTCTCCTCAGGCAAGCTCTCCTCTTGCAGGGAAGGTGCACAAAGTTTTGGCATTCAGACCTGCCTCCTGGCTGAAGATGTAGGCCTGAAATGGGGCCTGACCCAGAAGATGTGTCACCTCTGCAGTTGGCACATTCACCTGCACAGACTAGTCTCTGAGGGACCCTGGACACAGTATGACTCTCTCACCTGCTCTGGCAGACAGAGCACTCCCAGGTGGCCACCTTTCCTCTGGAGGCAAGGTTCTCTGATGTCTGGAGCCTGAAATGGGGTCTATCCCAGAAGCTGTGTTGCTTCTGTCTGTCCCAGAAGCTGTGTAGCTTCTGCCGTCCACACTCTTCCCAGAGCAGACTGGAGCCTGGGTTACCCAGAGCAAAGAAGGCTTCCTCACCAGGTCAGGCAGTGAGAGCCGCCTGGGCAGATACCTCTCCTCTGGTGGGGAAGGTGCCCAGATGTCTGGAGCCCGAAACGGGGTCTGCCCAAGAAGCTGTGTTGCTTCTGCAGTCTGCACTCTCACTGGTGCAGACTGAATTCATTACGTTAAAAGTATTAGAAAGAGAAAAAAATTAAGGAAAGAATTTTCGTATAAAAATAAATTCATCTATTCCACTAAAATGGGGACAAGTCAAGGATGCCCACTCTACCCAATCTGTTCAAAATAGTACTCAAACTGCTAGCAAGAACAGTAAGAAAAAAAAAAATATCAAGAGGATACACATTGGCAAAGAAGAAATAAAGGTATCACTATTTACAGATGTCATGATAGTATACATAAGCTACCTCAGTAACACTACCAGAGATATCCACCAGCTGATAAACAACTTCAGTAAACTGGCCTGATTTAAATTTTTTCAATTAAATCAGTAGCCTTCCTTTATACTAATGAGAAACAGGCTAAGAAAGAAATTAGGGAAACAACTCCCTTCACAATAGCCACAAATAATATGAAATATCCCGGGGTAAACATAACCAAACAAGCCTAACTTCAAGTCTCTCAAGAAAAAAACTCAAAGAAGATCTCCCATGCCCATGGATTGGCAGAAGTAATATAGTAGAAATGGCAGTCCTACACCAAAGGCAATCTACAGATTAAATGTAATCACCATTAAAATCCCAACACAATTCTTCAAGACATGGAAAGAATGATTCTCAATTTCATCTGGAAAGTCAAAAATTCAGAATAGCCAAAACAATTATTTTTTTTATTTAAACTATTTTTATTAGAAATTCTCTACAATTACAATTTAAATAATATCCCCAAAATCCCTTATAACCCCCCCACCTTGTTTCCCAACCCATCCACTCCAGCTTCCTGGCCCTGGCATTCCCCTGTATTAGAGTATATAATCTTTGCAAGACCAGCTGGGGGAATCACCATCCCAGACCTCACTCAGGCTTTACTACAGAGGAATAGTGAAAAAAACACTATTGGTATTGGTATTGGTAGAGAGACAGGCACTGGGATCAATGGAATAGAATTGAAGTCCCAGAAGTAAAACCACACAATTGGAGTCACTTGATCTTTAACAAAGACACCAAAAACATAAAATGGAAAGAAGAAAGCATCTTCAATAAATGGTGCTGGTCTAACTGACTGTCTGTATGTAGAAAAATGAAAATAGAATCATATTTGTCACTTTGTACAAAGCTCAAGTCCAAGAGAGTCAAGGACCTAAACGTAAAATCAGATACACTGAAACTAATAGAAGAGAAAGTGTGAAAGAGCCTTCAACTCGTTGGCACAGGGAGAAATTTCCTAAACAGAACTCCAATGGATCATGCTCAAAGATCAAAAATTGATAAATGGGACCTCAATGAAACCGGAAGACATGTTTGTAAGACATAGGTCATAGTTGATAAGACAAACTGGCAACCTACAGATTGAGAAAAAAAATCTTCACTAATCCCACATCTGATAGAGGGCTAATATCCAAAATATATAAAGAACTCAAGAAGTTATTCAACAAAAAACAAAACAACCAAATCAAAAAAATGGAGTATAGAACTAAACTGAGAATTCACAACTGAGGAATCTCCAATGGCTGAGAATCACCTAAAGAAATGTTCAAAGTCCTTTGTGATCAAAGAAATGCAAATCAAATAACCCCGAGATTTCCTTACACCAATCAGAATGGCTAAGATTAAAACCTTAGGTGACAACACATTTTGGAAAGGATATGGAGAAAGAGGAACATGTCTTCCTTGCAGGTGGGATTGAAAACTGATACAACGACTCAGGCAATCAATCTGGAGGTTTCTCAGAAAATTGGAAATAGATCTACCTGAAGATCCAGCTATACCACTCTTGCGAATATACCCTAAAGATGCCCCACCATGCCACAGGGGCACATGTTCTACTATGTTCATAGAAGCCTTATTTGTGATAGCCAGAAGCTGGAAACAACCTAGATGTCCCATGACCTAAGAATAGATGCAGAAAGTGTGGCTCATTTACACAATAGAATACTACTCAGCTGAAGGAGGCCACCCTGAGTTTTGCAGGCAAATGAATGGAGCTAGAAAATATATTCCTGAGTGAGGTAACTCAGACCTAAAAGGACATGCATGGCATGTACTCACTATTAAGTGAATATTATCTAAAAAAAAAGCAAACAAACAAACAAATAAAAAACCCAAAAAACAAACAAACAAAAAAACCTTACAGAATACCCAAGATATAGTCCACAGAACTCAAAAAGCTCAACAAGCTGAATTGCCCAAGTGAGGATGCCTCAGTCCCACTTGGGATAGAGAAGAAAGCTATCTTATCTCTCCCAGGTGGGACAAGTAAGGAGGGAGGGAGGGGCCTGGGAGGTAAAGTGGACAGGGTGGAGAGAAGTAGGGGAGATAGGGGAAACTGATCTGTTATTGGGTGAGGGAAATGGACTGAAGCCCTGAGGACCAACAGAAAGAATGTAAACAGGCAACCTCAGGAAATAGTAGGTTGGGGGGGACCCCAGAATGCACCAGAGACCTGAGAGGTCAGAGACACACAGGAGTTAAAGGGAGGGAGGGACATTAGGTGAAAAGTTCAACAGTATAGAGAAGGAACTTATAAAGCCCACCTCCAGCAGGAAGACTGGACATCAAATGAGCGATGGGGTTGCCACCACACAGTCATATCTCTGACTCATAGTTGTTCCTGTCTGAAATAATTATAGTGATGGAAATGGAGAGGAACCTGAGGAAAAGAAGGTCCAGCAACAGGCCCAAAGTAGGATCCAGTTCAAGGGGAGGTCCCAAGGCCTGAAACTTTTACTGAGGCTATGAGGCACTCACAAAAGGGACCTATCATGAATACCCCCTGAAAGACCCAACAAGCAGGTGAAAGAGTCAGATGCAGCTATTTTGCACCCAACCAATTGACAGAAGCAGCTGACCTCTGTTGCTGAATTAGGGAAAGCTGAAAGAAGCTGAGGAGAAGGGCGATCCTTACTATGCTAAAGGCATGCGTGTATTCTAGTCAGATCAAATTGGTATCTTGGGCATATCCAATTTCATCTGGAACACACATATCTAAAGGTATTTGAATGTAATCCATTGTTTTAGCAGTCTCATTGCTCCATTAAAATTCCCCTGTAAAAACATTTCATTAGTTCAGGTTCACTACTTGCTCAAACACAGAACTTGGGAAACATAAACAATAGGACAAGATTTAAGGGGCAATACAGGCTACTTAGTGAGTTAGAAGCAGCATGAATTATATAATTAAATCACACCTTAAATGAACAACAAAATAAAATAATCTAAATTGTAGAAAATGGTTACTAAAACATACTAACGTGTGAACAGATAAGTAGACCAAGTGTGCAGAATAGAAAGTATTGTAATGGCGTGAATTTGCATCTCCTCCCAAAGTTATGTTGAAAATAAATCTCCATTGTGGAGACTTTGCTCAGATGGTCTTGTCAGAAAATTTATGTCAAAAATTATGTTTCTACATTCGGAATGTTATTAGAAAAGAAGTCTCATGGAAATGTGGCAACAAGTTTCCATAATGAAAACAGACACAATATTCTCAACATATACCAATAACTGCTATATAAAACAAGAGAGATTCAAACTGAGCATTTCAAGTTGAAGACTTATAGAACAAAATCAAGCCTATGAAGTAAAGCTTGCTAACTAATCAGCATCAATAAAGCCCTGCCTGAAATTAGTCATTTGCAACTTGTCAATTCCAAAGAAATAATTTGAATTATTTGCTTTCCCCTTAGAAGCTGTTGCAACACTTAGTCATTTATAAGTTTAATTTTTATTCACATTCATTGGTTTCTTTGGTTTCTTTTTGTTTGTTTGTTTGTTTACTTGTTTGTTTGTTTTTTAGACAGGGTTTCTCTGTATAGCCCTGGCTGTCCTGGAAATCACTCTGTAGACCAGGCTGGCCTCAAACACAGAAATCTCCCTGCCTCTGCCTCCCAAGTGCTGGGATTAAAGGCATGTGCCATCACTTCCCAGCCATTTATTGATTTCTTGCACAGGTTCAAAAATTATTTGTATTTATAACTTAAGCATAATTATTTTGTAGGCAACATGTAAAAGATCATATAACAGCCATTACAAGCATTACAGTAATGAATACTCCTTAAAAGAATTTTTCTGAATAATCCAGAAAAGCATATACATAAACACAACAAAAAATTTCAATATATCTAAATATATAAAAAACAATGCAAAATTACTTGAATGTTATCATGGCAATGTAAATCTACTTACCTACTTAGTAATGAAAGAATTAAAGAAAGATTTTGTCAGAAATATTGCTGTTCTGTTCTCCATATTGGACAATTAATATGTATTTATTTTTTAAAGTTTTAGCAATTAATGCAATATTTAGGAGAAAATGCAGGACAAAGTTTTAAGAAATGGGACAAAGTATTAATAAGCAGATTGATGCTATGTGGGAGAAGTTAATCCTACTAGAAATAGATTTGTGTTTACAGCAGCAAGAAATCCACTATTTAGAATTGGAAAGACCTGTCCAGAAACGCCTAGCTCTCCATCATTCTCTGATGGAAAATTCAGTACTGACTAGGAAAAAATGAGTAGATTTGAAAATCTATATCCAGCATCAGAAATGATGATGTACTGAGATTAAATAATACCTTCTTATAGTTTGGCTATCACTTGTGTTTTGAGATAGTAAAAGTTTATTCTTAAGCAAATAAAAGAAGACAGAATTAATGAAAACTAAAGTTTTATGAAATACTATATTTTTCAATCTTTTTCTAATATGTAAACTATCAACATGCTTTTTTGCACATTCCTAAAAATCATTTTAGTGAAGATTATTTATTCATCACTTAAAAGGAAAGTAGAAATTAATATTTATAAAATGGCTACAAACTTGAAGCATCCTGTGCTCTTATCTTGTTTGTAGTCCTAATTTGTTCAGCATTTTTCTTACTGCCTTACTCTAGGACTTGAATAGAATATTTTTAATCACTGAGAATGTTATCATGGCAATGTAAATCTACTTACCTACTTAGTAATGAAAGAATTAAAGAAAGATTTTGTCAGAAATATTGCTGTTCTGTTCTCCATATTGGACAATTAATATGTATTTATTTTTTAAAGTTGTAGCTTATATGATTGTAGCCCCAGTGTAGGGGAATGACAGGGTGGGAAGGCAGGAGTGGATTGGTAGGTGGGGGAAAACCCTCATAGAAGCAGGGGGAGGGTGAATGGAATAGGGGTTTCCCAGGGGTGGGAACCAGGAAAGGGGATAACTTTTGAAATATAAATTAAAAATCCAATAAAAATTCATAAATGATATTATGATGCAAATTTTTATTCATTTGAAAGTATCAAGTAATTATCTCTTATAGTCAGAAATTATACTAGATTTTATTTATCATTTATAGAAGGTTTTTTGAAAATAGATATTTTTTATATTCCAAATATCTTCTTTATTTCCCATACACAGTTTAAGAAATCAAACAAGCATAATTTGGTCTTTTGGCTATCCATGGTTAAATGACATTGGCATGTGGAAGTTTATGTCTGTGGACAATAAATAGCTCTTAGTATAAGGATATTTATTATAACCTTTTTATTATTTTAAATGAAGCTGAAACACTATTCTCTTTAGTTTATTTTAAATAAGCAGAATAGTTTAGTTTGGTTTCATGAAATTTTCTAGAATTTAGAAATCGCATCCTTGAGCAAGAAATTGAATTTTTTGCAATAAATTTTTCAAAATAAAGGTAGAAAATTAGATTGAGAGTTATCTGGGGTTTTTTTTCTGTAATAATTAGAGTTCTATAAAAGCTTAATAAGCTTTTCAACCACAATACCATTGTGAGTTTCTTCTTATTATTATCAAATAAAAAATTTTAAATTAACATATCTTTCAGAAAACAGAATGCTATACATGGGCAGTCTTGAACATGGTGAAAACCCTTAAAGAAAAAAAAATAATTTTTATTAAATTAATGTACATATTTAAAACATTTTTAAAAAGTTTCTTTATGTTGTACATTTGCCAGTTCAAATGCTATAGTTATTCACTGCAGTTGTAACTTATATAAAACAACATGCTAGTGTCAATAATATTATCAAATTGCCAATATTAGCCCAATGATTGTATATTAGTCAGGGTTCTCTATTATCAGAGAACTTATGGATAGTCCCTATATAGTAAGGGAATTTGTTATGGTGACATACAGTCTGTAGTCCAACACTCTGACAATGGTCAGCTGTGAATAGGAAGTCCAAGGATCTAGTAGTTGCTCAGTCCCACAAGGCTAATAGATTTCAACCAATGTGCTGGCAAGTAAATGCAAGCAGGTGAATCTTCCTTCTTCCAATGTCCTTATGTAGGTCTCCAACAGAAGGTGTGGCCCAGAATAAAGGTGTGTACCACCACCACTGCATCTGGGACTTGTTTTGTCCCGGGTTGACCTTGAACTCAGGGATCTCCTTTCCTTAAACTCCTGAGATTCATAGCCACTATGATTCAAGATCTCCACACCAAGATACAGGTCAGAAACCTGTATCTCTCAGACTCAATATCTGGATCAAAGGTGAGCCTTCCAATTCTGGATTGTAATTCACGTCAGAGATAGTCACACTGACAACCAGGAATAGCCATTAAAGCTTATAATAATTTAAAACTAGAAAACATCCTAACATAAATATGTAAGATTTGAAAAATATTGCTTAATGATTCTAAATCCCAGTAGGCCAGTCTTTAGATACTTAATATTTAGATGCAAAAGTATTGTTTGAAATTGTCTGTATTACAGGTATGAAAACACATTGAAAATTGGACTTAGTAAACACATGAAAAGCACACAAGAATGTTCCCATATGCCATTATCTATTCCATTGATAAAATAGTATTTTTGATAAATACCTTTATTAATGTGGTGATAAATTCTCATGCTAATAAAGTTGAAAGAAAACAAAATAACTGAACTAGCATTAGGATTTTGGTCAATTTTTTGTCTAAAGCAAATAAGAAAGTATCAATTTATTGTTAGTTAATCAATATATTAACATTTGGTGAAATGTTCTAAATTTTAATATTATAATTTACAGAAATTTATTTTGTACTATGTGTTAAAGTTTTGAATGATAAAATATCCATTACTTTAAAATAGTTAATCCTGAAATCAGGACTGTAATGAAAATATGCATGATTCAAATGTATCATTCAAGTGATTCTATACCTTAGATATCAACAAACATGGATACTTGGCTTCATTTGCAAACATACCTATAATCCATCGATCATTTTAATGGCTTATTAAAAGCACATTATTACCCTTTTATTGCTGTCTTCATAAAAAATTTACCAGACTAATAAGATTAAATTCCCTAGTCCTTACAAGAGTAGAAATCACAGATAGACTTTAAAAATGATTTTCTATCATTTGTTTCAAGAAGCACCTGATCCAGGCAAAAGTTTCATATGGAAGAGTCATTCCATCCATCAGCAATGAAATGCTTTCTAGGTGAAGCCTACAGATTCCCACATGTCTTCTGAATGGATATTATTTGTGAATAAAAATGTACTTTAACAAATCTTGAAATCATGTTGTGTCTTTTCTGTTAAAGTAGGCAAGGAGTAAGTACTTAAAGTGTAAGTCTTATCAGCCTAGAAAGGCTCTTTCGAAAGGCCATGATAAACGAAGGTCTCAGAACTCTGGCTCCAGCAATGGTATACAGGTAATAGATCTGCCTCAACAATATTACTATAAGATTATCTTGTTTTAAATATAGATTTTCAGCAATTCTGAAAACCAGGCATACTAATGATAAAGTTCAGAGATGTGGAACAATATCCTGGGAAGGAAAACAGCATTTTCTTGTTAAGAAAACTATTTAAAACAACACAATATACTAAGTGACCCAGCTTTAAATCTGTAATCATTCTTGCCCAAGGCAGTAAAAGAAATATTATTATAGCCTACCTGATTGTTTGATCTTGTGTATGACAACCTCTAAGTGAAAAATAAAACCCATAGTTAAGCTATGTACCATTTATCATTTGTCTCTAAAAGAATTTTAAAAGAAACTGAGGTTGGATTTTGTTAAAGGCTTTTTCAGGTTCTAATGAGATGATCATGTGATTTATTTCTTTCAATTTGTTGATATGGTGGATTACATTGATTTTCATATATTGAAGCAGCCACCTTCATCAGTTGGATGAAGATTACTTCTCCTTTATTGATCAGCCCTTGGAAGAGATCTGTTTTAGCAAGACCCATGTAGTGGGGAGCATCTGAGGCAGATGTGTAGATCACTTCCCAGGAAAACAAGGCATCAATCTAGTAATAGGTCTGGCATTTCTAACGTTCATTCACCTCTTGATGTGTCAGCCAGTGTGAGAGACCATTGGGTTTATGTTCTCCTCCTCTACTTAGACCTTCATATAATACCCAGAACTCAGAATCCCCCTTTTCCATGTGTCAGACAACAACAATTGCGAACGCTTTTCCTAAACTCAGCCCCTTGAGTAATTCCCTAGACCAGATGGCCATCTTCTCCAATATTGACCCAGTCTGTGAGATCTACCGAAAGAATACAAGGTCTAGGAAGCAAAGGAAGCAGAGGGAGAAGACTACAGTATAAATGAGGAAGCAAGGGCATGATTTCTGTACTAAAGCTTCCAGGCTTAAAGGCTTTACCTAACCTCTGCCTTGAGGATACTTGTCTCTCTCTTCCTAGTCCTTGCTCTCCATGCAGTCCCAGCCCATCAAATATGTACCCAGACTCAGAATCTATATTTTTGACATGGAAAGGAATATCTTGTGTCAAATTTCCTCCTCTCAGCCAAAGTATGTTCTCAGATCTGGAATCAATTTTCTCCACTGCTCAGCCCAATGAATGTCTCTTATGTGAAGCTCTGAAGTATATGCAAGCTAACGAAGGCCCAGCAGCAGGATATAGTATTGTAGGTCAATCACCAGTTTGTTATAAAATCTGCACATCCAGTGTCACCCTAATGATTCAGCCTTAGCCTGAAGTTCCCATCCCAGTTAAGTTTTGGCACTTGGCACTCCAAGAATACTTCATTGTTCAACACAGTTATATTCACACTTGTTCAAGACTGGGCTGCCATTCAAGACCAGCTCTTCCTTGAACTTCTCTATGATTTGGATGCTGCCTTAGGCCCAGTGTCACAGCCTAACTTCACTGAGCACTTTTCACTCCTGCATGTTATTTAAGAACTGTTGTTCCAGAGCTTTGGGATATTCCTATTTCCATCAACCAAAGTGTATAGATTGAGTTTGGAGATTGATAGTATGAACCCTTGAGGTAGAAATGTTTCAATGAAGATTAGGAAAAATCCTCAGTTAATCATGTTTTATATATTCTCAATATGTCCAAAATGTATAGCTATAAGCCTGGCATGGTGGCACATGCCTTTAATCCCAGCACTTGGGAGGCCAAGACAGGTGCATTTCTCAGTTCCAGGCCAGCCTGGTCTACAGAGTAAGTTCCAGGACAGCCAAGGCTTCACAGAGAAACCCTGTCTTGAAAACAAAACAACACAAAACAAAACAAAAACTAACAAACAAAAACAAAGCAAAATATATAGCTATTTATTCAATGTAACATTTATATTGATTCTCTCATATTTTTACATCACATACTGCCTGATAACATGCACTTCCTTGTCCTGCCATGTCTACCCACCCTTGTGATCATCCCGTTCTGAAAATAGTAAAAACAATAAAAATTTAAAAACAGAAAAAACAGTTATAATTGATAGAAAAATTATGCTCAATGGTGTGTCTACAATTTGAATGTCAAAAATATTTCTATGAAATATGGTAAGTTGATTTTAAAAATTCAGCAGTAATTCAAAGGAAAAGGAAATTAATTTATATGCCTAAATAAAAACTCATAAGTTATAGGAAAATTGTGTATATTAATTAATTAACCTTTATTGGTTTTATAAGCAAAAATGAAGTAGGTAAAATTATAGGAGAATTTTACACTGTAAACTAAGACATTTTTAATCAATCATTTTGTTTTCATTCTAAAAAGAAAAAAGAAGAAAAGCACAAAATTTCTGATAGTCAATCATTTTGAAATAAATTTCCTGTCTGTTGGTATAGTGATGATAATGAAGTTTTGCTTGTATTTGTGTGGAAGAGGTTCTAGGCTGAACCCCTGAAAATGTAAGCTAATGAAAATGAAGAGAAGGTTAGTTCTTATCTTCAAATGAGCCTTCTTGGCTTTTGTTCACAATCACTGAACTCAACCATTGTCTGCTATTTTATTAAATGTACATTTTTCATAATCTCTATCAAAGTAGCCCTAAAAATTATACTACAGAGATGAGCACTTACCTTTGATTATTACAGGTTAAGGCCACAGGACAAAGGATATTTAAGGTAACACTGGACATTTTGTGAGAACAATCAATGAATGAATCAAAAATCCCCTTCATCAGCTCCTTATGCCTACCACAAAGCTTTCTTTTTCTTTTTTTCTTTTTCTTTTTTTTCAATTTTTTATTAGGTATTTACATCATTTACATTTCAAATGTTATCCCGAAAGTTCCCTATACCCTCCCCCACCCCACTCCCCTACCCACTCACTCCCACTTCTTGGTCCTGGCATTCCCCTCTACTGGGACATATAAAGTTTGCAAAACCAAGGGGCCTCTCTTCCCAATGATTGCTGATTAGGCCATCTTCTGCTACATATGCAGCTAGAGACACGAGCTCTGGGGGTACCGGTTAGTTCTTATTGTTGTTCCATGTATCAGGTTGCAGACCCCTTCAGCTCCTTGGGTACTTTCTCTAGCTCCTCTATTGGGGGCCCTGTGTTCAATCTGATAGCTGACTGTGAGCATCCACTTCTTTGTTTGGCAGGCACTGGCACATCCTCATAAGATACAGCTATATCAGGGTCCTTTCAGCAAAATCTTGCTGGCATATGCAATAGTGTTTGCATTTGGTGGCTGATTATGGGATGGACCCCTGGGTGGGGGAGTTTCTGGATGGTCTATCCTTTTATCTCAGCTCCAAACTTGGTCTCTGTAACTCCTTCCATGGGTGTTTTTCCCCAAGTCTAAGAAGGGGCGAAGTGTCCACATTTTGGTCTTAATTCTTCTTGAGTTTCATGTGTTTTACAAATTGTATCTTGGGTATTCTAAGTTTCTGAGCTAATATCCACTTATCAATGAGTACATATTATGTGAGTTCTTTTGTGATTGGGTTACCTCACTCAGGATGATACCCTCCAGATCCATCTATTTGCCTAGGAATTTCATAAACTCATTGTTTTTAATACCTGAGTAGTACTTCATTGTGTAAATGTACCACAATTTCTGTATCCATTCCTCTGTTGAGGGACATCTGGGTCCTTTCCAGCTTCTGGCTATTATAAATAAGGCTGCTATGAACATAGTAGAGTATGTGTTTTTATTACCAGTTGGAACATCATCTTCATATATGCCCAGGAGGGGTATTGCTGGATCCTCCGGTAGTATTATGTCCAATGATTCTCTGCATTCTTCACTGGTGGCATATGTTCCAGCTTCACTGCTTTACTGTTGATGTAACCTAAGGAGCTGAAAAGCAAAGAGTACCTGTTCAAAAATGAGCCAGAGACAAAGTATTGCTTATATACATGTTCTACAACATTGGTATAAAATGTGATTGTATTCACTTTTAAAACACTTGAACATTTTAAATAGCTTCAAGAATTGTTGGTTTACACCAACTAAAGAGTACACATGGAGGGACCCATGGATCCAGTTGCATATGTAGCAGAGAATGGCCTTGTTAGGCATGAATTGGAGGAGAGGTCCTTGGTCTATGCCTCAATGTAGGGGAACACCATGGCGTGGAGGTGAGCATGGGTGGGTGGGTAATGGAGCACCCTCATAGAATTGGGGGTAGCAGGGATGGGATAAGGGAATTCCAGAGGAGAAACTGGGAAACAGGGTAATATTTGAAATGTAAATAAATAAAATATCAAACAAAAATAACCAAAGAATTGTTGTTATAGAAAGAAAACATGCAAAATAGCTTAGAGACATATAGATACCATTTTATACAATTTTGATAAATAAGCAGACATGTTTACTTTGACTGTCAAAGGCCAAATGGTTACTTTAAAATAAGTATAGCAAAAACACTAGCATGCTTCTAATTGCAATTACATTATAAAGATGTATGGATTTTGTGAGCTACTATTTTTTTTGGACATTTTATGTTACACATACACATGGTCTTTAGAAATATTTCAAAGAATAACCTTTTTGCTATTAAGTATGCTATATTCTAAGTGGTGTCTGCTAACCTTTTGCTACTGTATGGCAAATAGTTGAACAGAATGGTCTAAAGCAACATCTTTTCATTATCAGGCACAGAGAAGAAAACTCATAATTTCTGTTCCTGGTAGAAATTACACATTCTAAGGTTTCATTCATAATGAACTTTCAGAGGCATATATCACCCTGACCAGGATAGGATCTGGAAAACTGAATGTGTGTGTGTGTGTGTGTGTGTGTGTGTGTGTGTGTGTGTGTGTGTGTGTAATGCAATTAAATTCTTGTGCATACTGTTCTGCAATATTGGGTTCCAAATAAGATATTCTTTGGTAAGTCACTTGATTCCACAATGCTGCTTGCATACCATGATTCTTGGTGTTGTCTTCAAAGCCTGAAAAGAGAATTAATCTCTTTCCTAAGAAATCACTCATGTGGTGGATGCTCACAGCTATCCATTGGAGTGAGCATAGGATTCCCCAATGAAGGAGCTAGAGAAAGGACCCAAGGAGCTGAAGAGGTTTGAAGCCCCATAGGAGGAACAATAATATGAACTAGCCGGTACCACCAGATCTCCCAGGGACTAAACCACCAACCCAGGATCACATATGGTGGGGCTCATGGCTGCAGCTGCATATTCAGCAGAGGATGGTCTAGTCAGTTGTTCATCAGTGAGAGGAGAAGCCCTTTGTACTATTAAGGCTCTATGCCCCAGTGTGGGGGAATGCCAGGGCCAGGAAGTAGGAGTGGGTGTGTTGGTAAGCAGTGGGAGGGAGGAGGTGATGGGGTAGGGTGCTTTTTGGAGGGGGAAACCTGGAAAGGGGATAATGTTTGAATTGTAAATAAAGAAAATATCCAATTAAAAAAAGAAATCTCTCATGATATGAATATAGAAACTGCAAAAAATCATGCTCTAGGCTCTAAGGATGCTTGTGTCTATATTACACACACATGCATGAATGCATGCACACACACACACACACACACACACACACACACACACTCGCACACACACACACACACATACACACAAACATACAAGGGGTTCAGTGGAGAACAGCAAAGAAAATATTTACCAGCTATTCAGTTCCTGGCAATAACCTGTCCTGAATGGATATTCTTTTACACTCTATCTCAGTATACCAATAATCCAAAAACCTGATATCCACACAGCTATTTTTACATGTGTGCAAATGCACACACACACACACACACACACACATTCACATGTATGCAAGTTTTATAAAGTTTGAGTAAAGGAAGACTCTATTAATAGAATAATCCATATAAAGTGAGATAATTCGATTATTTACATGAATGTCATATATATTATGAGAGGCTTTAAACCCTGCAGTCAGCACACTATAAGTTCCAAAAGGAACTTATAAATTTCTGATGACAAATTTTGTAATTTATTTCACTGTGGTCTGTTTATACCACAGGCTTAAATTTAAAATGGGTGTTTTTCTCAATTAGTACAGATTTGAAGCTATAACATGACCAATGACATTCAGGTTATAGGTAAATATAATATTGTCTGCTACACTGACTCTATTAACTATCCATTGATGTAACTGCATAATACATTAAAAGAGATAGTCTTCAGCCATTGAGTGTAGTATCCTGTATTAAATTAAACTGGACAAGTATCACTGTTCATATCTTCTTTGGTCATACAATCTAAATGTTTTGAATACATTTGATATTTTACCTTATATGAATGTTTTTCTCTGAAGGAAATTCTTGACCAAATTTTTGGGATTGATAATGAGGAAATTCTACTTATAATACAGTTGACATCAATGAAAAATATTATTATAAAGTATTGTACTTTAATTATAAACATATTAGTGTTATGATTAGAAAGAAGGAATAACATTCATTGATTAGGAAAGTTTTGTATACAGTTCATATGTTGCAAATTTATAAAAAAAAGACATTATTGCATGTGTAATTACAGAACATGTGTACAATATTCTCAGATAACAAATGGTCAAAAATTACTAGATAATTTTAAATTTATTTAATTACATTAAATTTATTTGTATTGTGTGTACATAGCACATTTGTATAAAATGGTAAATCTATGAAGGTCAGAGGACATCTTGTAAGAGTCAGTTTTCTCATTCAATCATGTGGCTTCCAGGAATGGAACACATATGACTTAGTGGCAGGCACTCAACCATCTACTCAGACATGGGAGGGATTTTTTTTTTAAATACAATGTGAGAGAATTGACTGGTAATAGTAAAGAAAACTTAAAGTTATGAACAAATAAACATAATGCTAGATTGGTTTTTGGTAAGAACTATACTGGTTAGATCTTACATGTATTTGATCCTTTTCCAGAAACTTTATCTAACAATTGGCTTTGAGTGAGAGGTGATGAGGATTAGCTTAAATTAAAAAGCTTTGGAACAAGGGGGTGTATCCTGTTGGTAACCCAAATTGGAAGTTATCAAGGAGCTCGTTTATCTAGATGACATATCATGTATGTGATGGAGAAGAGACGAAATTGAGGAAAGAATGAATATATGAAGTACAGGTACAGGAGGCAAATATAATGACAGTAATAGGAGCTTGTTTTCTCATGTTACAGGAGATTGCTCTCCTTCTAGAAAATTAGAATCACCTTTGCACTGTTAAACTGGATCTAAAGATGTCAGTGCGCATGCATGGTGTATGAGTGAGTGTGGTATATAACGTGTTTACATGGAGTGTTTGCAAATGTGGTATGTAGTACTTGTGTGTGGTATATATGTTGTCTATTAGTCTGTGCTTTTGGTAAATGTGGTGTAAGTGAGGTGTGTGCTATATAGTGTGTGTGTGTGAGTTTGTGTTTATGTAGAGGTATGATTTGTGCTTGTGTTGTGTACAGTCTGTATGCACAGTATAAGTGTGTATGTTGTATATGTATGTGTAGTTCCTGTGTGGTATGTTGAAGCATGTGTATGTGTGTTGTGTAATATGTTGGAAAAGCAGATGTCTAAGAAAAGGGAGATCTAAATCAGAGAAAAAGTAGGCCCAAAGAGCAAGAACTTATTTCTCAATTTACATATGTTATATTTATTCATCCTTGGATAAATAAATGTCACCTTGTGTGTAGGTCTTAACAAAATTAAAGCATGGACCTGTAATTTTTTTTAACTTTAAGAGTTAAAATTATTACAAAGGGGCTGGAGAGATGGCTCAGTGATTAAGAGCACTGGCTGTGCTTCCAGAGGTCATGAGTTCTGAGTTCAATTCCCAGAAACCCCATGGTGGCTCATAACCATCTGTTATGGGATCCAACTCCCTCTTTGATTTATCGGAAGAGAGCTACAATGTACTCATATCTATAAGATAGCTATAATGTACTTACATAATAAGACAAATAAATAAATCTTTAAGAAAATTACAAGGCATATCCCTGCTAACAAAATTGACTACATTGAAAATCAAAATACAGTATGACATTAATAGATTATAACATGTTAGAAAACAAAAACAAGGAAGCTATTTTAGTAAAACCACACATAAAAACACCCTCTTCATATTGGGATGTCCAGGACATGCACAGAAGTATGGAATTAAAAATATAAAAATACTGTCTGACCACTGTGGTAGGAACATGTAATATAATAAGCACTAACAGTTACAAAAAGTAGTGAATGAGATTTGTGGATGAGTGTAAGTTGCCAAAGGATGAGGTGAGAATTTTTCTGACTGAAGATTACACCAGCTTAATCAAGTAACCAAAATTAAAATAACAATGAATGAGGAAATCACAATTGTGTACCACTAGATAGGATAGTACATTACATTCTTGTCAAAGTGTGAATATGAATTTAGCTGTAATAATCCCCAGATTAATTCAAGCTGAGGAACCTTCAAAAACACTACTGTGTGTGATATATGAAAACATTATTCTAGACTGCCAAACATAGAAAGCAGACTTCTTTACTATCAGAGAAATTATCGAGCTAATTGACAAGAATTAAGAAGGCTAATATTTTAATGTAGTGATGAATCCTTGGTTATTTCTCAATGTCTAAACTTTATTTTGAACACATGACAAATTTCTTTTTGTGAAATTGCCCATATAACTATTAGAAGCTAATGAACTGTTATGTCAACAACATCCTGTTAATTGGCTTAAATGTAAAAAGATACTTTTACTCATTTTGAGAGAGTATGTGAATTTTCAACAACTAGTTTGGTTGAGACTGTTAGAGTTTTGTTGAGACTGTTAGAAAGAGTAAGGTGTTTGCCTTCTAGTCACTTGCCTTGAGGGACTAATTGAAAGTGGACCCAGATGCACTGGAAAAATAAACCTCTTGCTTTTGCATCAATCTATATCTCAGTTTCTCACTCGGGGGTGTCTCAAAATAAGTACCACTGACCGAGGGTCGGGGGTCTTACATTTGGGGGCTTCATCCAGGATCCAAGGTAACCCAGAGTAACCACTAGCTACTAGACTGATTGAAGGGGAAAAGACTGAGATAGGAAACAGGGGTCTACTCATAAGTATTTGTATGTGTTTGTCCGTCTGTCTTTTGCTTTCACTTTTGACCCACAAGAATGATCTATACTGGAATGCCTCTGGTCTTGTGTGGTCATTTGTGGCTGGCAGATGTGCCTTAATATTATGACTGTTGGGAGTCTGGAGGACTCTTCAGACTTCCCCAGAGGAATTTGGGAGAACTCCATTCCTTTTGGAAACAGCAAGACACAGTATTGGTAGGAGTTATGCTATAACCTGGTTTCTACTCTATGGCACGGGTGAAGTATCTGTGTGTTGATTGTCCTGCTCTGTGTTTGTTGGTGTTGGTTATCTTGTTCTGTGTTCTTGGACTTGGGCTGATGATATTTTTGGACATGGAACAGACTGAATCTACCCTGTTAAACATCCTAGTTAACCACTGGTCAGAAGTTATAGAAAGAAGAGAAAATTTGTCAGTAGTAGTAAAGAAGGGTAAGTTAGTTACTCTTTGCTCCTCTGCATGGCCGAACTTTGGAGTAGAGTGGCCACCTTCGACTTGCAGGTGATCAAAGCAGTAGAGGAATGAGTCTTTAGGCCAGGATCCCTTGGGTACCCAGACCAAATTCCCTATATAATTAACTGGAAGAATCTAGTGGAGAAGACCCCCCCCCCCGGATTAAAACCTTTTTGTCTCTAAGACTTTCACAGCTCCTGGCTATGAAGGAGAAGTGCCCCTTAGAGACCAATGAGTCTGTAAAGAGGAACTTCATTCAAGACCTGTCACAGTGGAACTGCTGCTGCTGGATCCTCCACTCCTTTACCTCCTACTATGGCACCAGTTCCCATGGCCCCTCCTCAAGGATCAGCCCCTCCTCTGAGATCTCCCTTGAGCTCTCTCCTAGCATCCCTTTGCCCCACTTCCTCTGGCCCCTACAAGTGGGGAGTGTGGGAAGGAACCCTTCAAACCAGGAGCAGCCATGGGGACCTGGAGCAAAAAAGCCACTTCACCCTGTTCCTCAGACTCTATGGGCCCATGATGAAATGGCAATCAGACCATGCAATATTGGCTCTTCTTTTGCCTGACTTACACAACTTGAAGGCCCAACACCTCCCTACAACCCTTTTCAGATAACACCAAAGGGCTGATTTATCTCGTTGAGACTGTTTTACTTACTCATCAGCCCACCTGGGATGATATCCAACAACTCATGACAATGCTCTTCACAACTGAAGATCAAGAGAGGATAATGCAGGAAGCCAGAAAGACTCTCAGACATGGAGGCACCATGAATTACCAAGGCTGTCATAAATAATGGGTTATCTCTAACTACTCCCAACTGGGACTTTAATATGGCAGAAGGTAAGGAGCACCTGAAGGTCTATCACCAAGCTCTGTTGGCAGGTATCAAGGGGGCACGATGACCCACCAATTTGATGAAGGTGTGTGAGGTTAAGCAGACAAGTCGCCAGCCCACAGCACTTCTAGTGGGGCTCATAAAGGCATTCTGCCAGTATATACCCTATGACCCCAGCAGCAAGAGGCACAAAGCTACTGTGACTATGGCTTTTATAGACCATGCTAGTAGAGATATCAGGAAAAAACTTCAGATGCTAAAGGACTTACAAGATAAGTCGCTGGGGGATTTAGTGCAGGTTGCTGAGAAAGTCTGTCATATGAGGGAGAGAGAGGAGGAGAAAAAGAAAAGAAAGGGAAAGGAAGAAGAAGAAAGGCAAGAGGAAAGGAAATTACAGAGAATCTTGGCTACAGTATTTCGGGAAAGGAGAGAAAAGAGAGTCTAACCAAAGAGAGACCAAAACCACTTGAAAAGGACCTTGCGAATATGGCAAGTAGAGGGGCCACTGAGTGCCCTAGCAGTTGGAAGCCAGATGTGAGAAATCCCAGGCCTTGGGAAAAGCACTCCCAAATGGTGAAAGTATTAACCCTGGGGGAAGACAGTGACTAGGCAGAACAGGATACTGACAACCTCCCCTAACCCAGGGTAACTCTGAGAGTGGATGGGAAACAGATTCAACTCTTGGTAGACACTGATTTAACACTCAGCCCACCTCCAAGCCGATGGCCCCATTTCCAAGAAAAAAATCTTGGGTCCAAGGAGCCACTAGCACCAAAATGTATTCATGAACTACCAGAAGAACAGTGGACGTAGGGTTGGGTTAGATAACCCATTCATTTATACTCATCCCAGACTGTCCCTAAACTCTGTTGGTCCAAGACTTACACCAAGATGAGTGACCAGATACACTTCCTGCCCAACAGGCTGCAATTCACTCTCCCAAAACAAGAGGCCATGTGTAGAGGAAAGACCTCTCTGACCCCTGCTGGGAGCCAAGGATACCTGGTTTACAGATGGGAGCAGTCTTCTCCATGATGGTCACAGATGAGTGGGTGCTGCTGTGGTAGATGACACAAATGTTACCTGGGCTGAACCTCTATCCCCCTTCTCCACACAGCAAAGATAATTGCATCACCAATGCCTTGGAACTTGTGGCCCAGCAAGAAAATTAACATGTACACAGATAGCAGGTATGCCATTACTACAGTCCACGTTCATGGAGCTATATACCAAAAGAGAGGACTGCTCACATCAGAGGGAAAAGAAATAAGCAGGAAAAAAGAAGGAAATCTTGGATCTCTTGGATGCCCTGATGAAGCTGGCAAATGTATTATTCATTGCCCAGGACATCAGAAGGGAAGAGACTCAGTAGCCCAGGGCAATAACCAGGCAGATCAAATGGCTAGAGAAGTAGCAATGCAGGAGCCTATGCTGGTTATGAGCCTACAAGAGAAACCTGCTGGGAAATGGGACTGGACTAAGGGATGCCCTCACTTAGAATGTACAGAAGGAGAAAAGACCTATATTGCTAGCTCTACCAATTATTAGCTAGAGAATGAAGGACAATGGCACACACAAAAAGAGAGAATGATACTCCCCAGAATGCAAGCAAAAAGCTTACTTGGTCAAATGCATTGATGAACTCATTTAGGGGATAAGAAGCTCATCCAAGCAGAAAAGGGATGTAAGGTATATGTAATGTACCTAAGGTTTTAGTCAGAAATACAATAGAACAGTGTGAGTCATGTCAGCAAATAAATGCTTATGCAGCTGAGAACAAAGAGGGCCAGAGACCTAGGGGAGAATGACCTGGGGTATATTGGGAGGTCAATTTTACAGAAGTTAAGCCAGGAAAATATTGTTACAAATACCTTCTAATCTGGGCAGTGGTGGCACACGCCTTTAATCTCAGCACTTGGGAGGCAGAGGTAGGTTTCTGAGTTCAAGGACAGCCTGGTCTAGAGAGTGAAGTCTAGGACAGCCAGAGTGATATAGAGAAACCCTGTCTCAAAACAAACAAACAAACAAACAAAAACAAAAAACAAAAAAACAAATACCTTCTAGTATTTGTTGATACTTTCTCTGGATTGGTTGAGGCTTTGCCCACCAAGCAGGAAACAGCTACCATGGTAGCCAAGAAGATATTAGAAGAAATTTTCCAGAGGTTGGTTCAGATTGTCCAAGGTTATTGGATCAGATAATAGTCCTGTTATGTTTCTAAGGTAGTTCAGGGATTGCCAGAGATATTGGGGACTAACTGGAAACTCCATTGTGTTTACTGTTTCCAGAGTTCAGAGAATGAACAGAAACCCCAAAGAGTCTTTGATTAAATTGTCCTTGGATTCTGGCTCTGACTGAGGGATGCGTATTCCCCTGGCCCTGTTCCAAGCCTGGGACAACCATATCATTTCCTCTGACTCCCTTTGAGTCCTTGTATGGTTCCCCCACGCCCTTGACCACAGCTCTTGACTATCCCACCCAGAGTGACTTTTCACGCTGAAAAGGATCTTAGGGATTGATTGCAAGTTTTCCAGATCAGTCACTAGGAATTGTGGCTTAAACTTAGTGTCCTCTAAAATGCAGGTACCCCAGAGATTCCACACAAGTATCAAGTTGGAGACTGAGTATATATTAAGAGACATTGTGTTGAAAACTTGTAAGCAAAGTAGAAAGGGCTGTTCCTAGTGTTGCTGACAAAGCCAACTGTCATTAAAGTGGATGCAGTAACTGCCTGGGTTGACATAACTCACATCAGACCAGCACCTGCACCCGACGCCAACTGGATAGCAGCCAGACACTGGAGCAACCCCCTCAAGCAGAGTTCACCTGCCCTTCTGCAAGGCCAGAGAAAACATGAGATGACTGTGGTTTATCTTCCTTCCACCACTGAGCCTCTGCACCCCACACAACCCTACTGATGTGACTTGGCAAGTACTCTCAGCCACTAGGGATGAAGCTTTGTCTACTACAGTGGAACCAAGTGGCCAAATCTTGTCTTTGATTTCTTTAAGTTAGCAGTGGGATGTGACTCCTGGGATATCCCCTACCCTAGAAACACAGGAGTAGGGATTAGCTGAATGTGGAGGACGAGGGACTTGTGAATCTAAACTGTGTCCCAGAAGTGGCCTTGGACAGTGGGGCTTAAGGTGCCTGTATCCAAAGTTGAGGGGTGTCCTGCAAAAGATCCCCATATGGATGGTGGGCTTGTGCCTCAGGATTGGCCCCTTGTGCGCACTCTACTGCCCTGAACCAGTCTTCTGATTTCTATGTACTGGTCCAATTGTTCCCAAGGCTTATTTACCACCTGTAAGGAGAGGTTCTAGATAGATGGGACAGTACCTCCTATTGAACAAGAAGGGAACCCTTCAGAGGGGTCACAGTGTTGTTGCCCTTAAGGCTGGGAGTGGCTGGAGTGGCAACCAATACCTCTTCATTAGTGTCACAAGATCACCAATACCAGAACCTCAGGGCCACAGAAGATCTGGACATTGAGAGGATCAAAACATCAATTTCCTACCTACAGGAGTCTCTGACTTCTCTGTTGGAATTGGTCCTACAGAATAGAAGAGGGTTAGATTTACTGTTCCTCCAACAGGGAGGATTGTGCCCTGCCCTCAATGAAGTATGTTTCCTTTATATAGACAATTCTGTGATTGTTAAAGCTCAATGGCCAAGGTGAGAGAAGAGCTAGCCAAGCAGAAGAGAGAAAGAGAAGAGAGTCAGGGCTGGTTGGAGTCTTGGTTTAATGCTTCCCCTTGGATAGCCACCCTCATATCCTTGTTAGGATATGTTAGGACCTTGTTAGGGCCCTTAATTGATTTCCTGCTATTGCTAACCTTTGGAACATGTATATTGAACAAGCTTATAGTCTTCATAAAAGAGAAAATAGAAAGAATACAACTGATGGTCCTGTGCCAACAATATGAGACCCTGAGGATAGGACCTGAAGAATATGAGTTAGTTACACAAGACCCCTTAGTGTAGCTCCAGGATTGAAGCTTATATAAGAAAAAGGGGGGAATGAGGAACCCCAAGGATTTTTTCCCGTTACACACTATCCTTATAGCTTCCCCCTCCCACCTGGGGTCAAGGTTAGGCCATGTTCCATTCTCCACCCATGGGAACAATCTTGAGTAAAATTTCTCAGAATATACTGACTGATAGTCACCTGACTGCCTGAAAAGTCACAGGTAGAGTTCAAATGCATGTCATGCTTACTAGACAATAAATTTAAAGATCAATATACTTAACCAATAAATTTGATCTGTAACCTTATTGATAAACCCTGTGCTCCTAAAAAGTATAAAAACTGTAATAGCCATTGGGGGTTGCCTTCTAGTCACTTGTCTTGAGGGACTAATTGAGGGTCGGTCCAAACTCACTGGAAAATAAACCTGAATATGCATCAGAAAAAAGAAAGAAAGAAAAAATAAATAAAGAATGAATGAATAAAAGAAAGAAAGAAAGAA
>NC_034593.1:943196-956363 GCF_900095145.1 Mus pahari | reverse complement strand
TCCACCAAGCCTACCTTTCTGTTTACACTAATCACTGTCCTTCTAAACCCAGCCCCCTGCAGATGCTAAAACTGGCAGCAGACTTCAGATCCACCAGAGCATCGTCCTGGTGTCTCCACCGCCTACCGAGAGGACCCTGTTGATTTTCTGGAAAAAAAATAAAAATAAAATAAAAAACTCCACCTGTGCCTTGATCCTTAGACCCACCTATGGATATCCACTGGTGCCTTGTTCCTTAGACCCGTCTATGATCTTTGGACCTTCACCGGCACCTTCAAAGACTGAGGAGGGGACTGGGGAATATTTCCATGTTATTTAAATGGAGTTCGGTCATTAAACTTTGAGCCTTGATCAGTAAAAATATTGTCTTGGCTCCATTTTCCTTTCGNAGCCTATTCCCCTTTAGGACAGTCCCGCCCTTCAGGACGAACCTAGACCAGAGTGAGTGTTTCTGTGGGTGGGAACACTCAAGAAAGAAAGAAAGAAAGAAAGAAAGAAAGAAAGAAAGAAAGAAAGAAAGAAAGAAAGAAAGAAAGAAAGAAAGAAAGAAAGAAAGAAAAGGTATGGTGGTATGTGACTTTAATTCCAGGATTTAGGAAGTAGAGGCTGGCAAATTTTTAGGAGTTTGGGGTTAGCCTAGTCTATATAGTGAGCTCCAGGCCAGCTAAGACTATGTCATGAGTCCTTGTCTCAAAACAAAGCAGAGCAAAACAAAACAAGCTGGAGAAATGACTCTTGTGGCTAAGAATACTTATCTCTCTTACAAAGGACTAGTATTTGGTTTTCAGTATCAGTATGGTGACTTATAGCTCTTTATAACTCCAGGTCCAAGGACTCTAAAACCATGCTCTGACATTGTGGACACATGCACACATTGGTACACATAAATTTCACACACACACACACACACACACATAAAAGAAAAATTGGTGAGAACTTACCTCAAACCTCAAAAGTGGTAAGAAATTTTTCTCATAAGAGATTTCAGGAGTGCATTTGATGAAGAACACAAAAATTCTATTCACTAGCTACCATCCTCTATTGTCCAATGAATAGTAACACTTTCATTCTACCCAGTTGTACTCATATGTGTTAGGAGAGATGTTTCTTACCCCAAAGTATAAAGTAAAATAGGAAAGAAGTTTAGGAATTTACAAGAGAATCACTGGGTATATTGGTGATAACTAAGCAGTATGCAAAGATATTCTTCACTGGTTCTGAAGAGCAGATAGGACAAGACAAGTGATATAAAGGATGATCAGTAGTGTTTGGGATAGTTGTGTGGAGAACTTTTGCCTGAAATGCACAAGGTCCTGATTCCAATTAATAGCATATCAGAAGTATACAACAATAGCTTATATTAATCCTTATATTAATAGCTTGTATAAATACTGGGCATGTTTCTGAAACTTCTATAATTCCATTACACTTGGTTTGGTATAAAACGAGGAGAATGATAAAACTTTTGTCCATCACAGGGGAAGGTCATATAAAGATCATGTACAATTTCTGTAAAATAGCAATATGGAAGCCTTACTGAAATAACTATAGAGGCCAAAAATACTGTAAAAATTTGGGGATAGACTTATTCATTGGTTAAGAATGTCTTGTCCTCACCCTAATCAATATAAACAAACAAGTTCTACTTTGAAGCTTTAAGTATAGTATCCTCATTCAACTTAGGAGCAGCCAACCCCATAAGTTTGTCTTAACCATCTCACTCAAATGGAAAGTTTGCTTTTAGCTTGTGCTAAAGTAGAAAATTATAGTCTTCTTATTACTTCTTATTTCTGTAACACATGTTCCAAGAGAAGCATTGAAATTTAAAAAATGCCATCAATACTGTGCCTTTTAATCACCATTATGAAGCAAAATTATAAATAAAATAAGAAAATAATGTTTTGTTATCATTTTTAATGTTCATCTCTCTATTGTGTTATACTAATTTGGTTTCCAAAGGCACCAAGAAAACACCTCAATTCTTGCCTATTTGGTCTAACTGGAATCAGGTTACAGTATTGTAAGACAGCATGAGATCAGGATATGTACAGGATAGCAATATAACTCTGTTTATCAGGAATTTACACAAAGAGACACTACACCAGTGAATGAAATGGGACAGATAAAGGCAAATGTTTTTACTGTGATATAGTATAGTGTAAAGAATAAGCCAGAAACAATATGACAATCTAGAGCAGAGAGTATAAGAATTTACATTGCTATTAAAAATTAGAAGAAATAAAAGGAGCTGCTTTATAGTTTTCAATTTTCCACAGGCTCCTTTCCATTTCCATCCCTGTAATTCTTTCAGACAGAAAAAATTATGAGTCAGAGGTGTGACTTTCGTATGGCAACTCCATCCCTCACTTGATGTCCTATCTTCCTGCTGGATGTTGGTTCTATAAGTTCCCTCTCCCAACTGTCACATATTTAATCAAAGGTCCCTCACTATGAGTCCTGTAAATATCTCACCTCCCAGGTCTCTGGGGCATTCTGGGGATCCCCCCCAACTTTCTATTTCCTGAGGTTGCCTGTCCAGTGACATGTCCAAAGTGGGATCCAGCTCAAGGGGAGGTTCCAAGGCCTGACACTGTCACTGAGGCTATGGAGAATTCTATCATGACTGCCCTCCAAAGACTTGACAAGCAGTTGAAAGAGTCAGATACAGTGATTTGCACCCAACAAATGGACAGAAACAGCTGACCCCTGTTGTTGAATTAGGGAAGGCTGAAAGAATTTGAGGACAAGTGCAATTCTGTAGAAGGATTAGATGTCTTAATTAATCTGATCACACAAAATCTTTCAAACACTGGAATATCAAACAGACAGCACATGCCAGGTAATATGAGGCCCCCAACATACATACAGTAGAGGACTTCTAGGTCTGTGTTCATTCAGAGATGATGCATCTAATGCTCAAGAGACTGGAGGCCCCAGGGAGTTTGAGGATAGGTGGGGTGGGGATGGAGCCATCCACATGGAGACAGGATGTGGTGTGGAGGAAGTGTGGGATGTGGGGCACTCAAAGGGTGGATGGGGAAGGGCAGGGAATGGAATATGGAGTATAAAAAAATGAATTACAAATAAAATTAAATTTAAAACAATAGTTTTCAATTTTTTGTTTTATACATCCAAGAGTTTTATCTCTGGATACACTTAAGTAGTTCATTAATTTGTTCTCAATCATAGAGGCAGAATTCATGGTCTGTCTTCATTCTGGCACTACTAGACAATTGCTTTTCTTCTGTGATTGTGCTGTTTTGTTTTGGGGGTCAGACTGAAATTTGTTATCATTGTATTAATGAGGTCTATTTTCAGTAGACTATCAGTACCATTTTCTCTCTACATATTGAACCAAAATCTCTATATTTTGAAATTTTATATATTGAACCAAAGATGTACCATAATTTTCTTTCATGAATTTGTGTTCTATCTTCACCTTCCACCTTAAGCTCTTTTCCCTTGACTTGCCCATCTACCTGACTCTGTCTGGTTCTTTGCTTTTAAGGATCATGGTTACCACCACACCCAGTCTGGAGAGGGTGTCTTAACAATGGTTGTTGAGATTAAGTTGGCAAGTGAGAATGCTGGTAAAAGATTTTCTTAGGTTAACTAAAAAGAGATGGCCTACAGTGAGCAGCACCATTCCTTAGGCAGGAGCCCTGAACTGTGTGGTGGAAGAATTTGAGCTGAACACAAGCAAGCAGTCACACATTTGTTTATTTCTGTCTGTTAACTTGGATGTGATGATCATCTGCATCATATTTCTATCACTGTGACTTCCCCTCAATTATGGAATATAGTCTGGAATAA
Organism: Mus pahari; assembly: GCF_900095145.1. Taxonomy (NCBI): domain Eukaryota; kingdom Metazoa; phylum Chordata; class Mammalia; order Rodentia; family Muridae; genus Mus; species Mus pahari. Next base: position 952,550 of record NC_034593.1, on the reverse strand, counting down.
TGAGCTAAAATAAACCACTTCTTGCTCTAGTTGCTTTTTGTTAAGTACTTTATCATAATAAGAGAAATACAACTAGTACAGGACATGGACACAGGTACTAATAAGCAATGCAAAAACAATTTTTTGTGCAAGTTGTTATTCTGCTGGCCCTGTTGAACTGAGGATTGAAATCTCTGACCATAAACATAAATGCAGAATGTTTTCTGGCTTACCTAAATGAGCAATCACTGCCTCAATCATTCATGTGTTTCTAGGGCCATGACAGTGACAACTGCCATATCCTTTACAAACCCTCAGATGAGAAACATATTCATTTGAAATATTCCTAGAAAGTTAAAGCTGTTCTCTTCTTCTTCAACTTTCTAAATGTTTCATTTTGAATTCCCTGTCTTTTAGACCCAAGCCCACTGCTTCTAATTCTAACAGTTTATATTCGTCTTTGTTACCATATGTTATGTATTCACAGATGTTAGACCTTACTTTTAAAACATGCCTATGCAATCATTTTTATGGCAAAAATTTTAAATTATTTTTGTACTATTTGTATCAAAATGATTGTCTAGAAGTCAAATTTTGGTATCACAAAACACTAGCAATTTGTTTGCCACAGTCAAGTACTTTAGGAAAATCATGGTAAAAACACCTGAGCTCTGCTTCACCTAAAATGTTAGGACAAAGTACTTCAACATAACCTCTTTACTGGCTTTCCTCAGCTTGGATGAGTGACTCAACATAGGCATGCATCTTTGCCTTTTCCAGAGACCTTTCTGCATGTACTTCTTACCTTCTTAAGAAGGATAACTCCACATAAATCTCAATGGATTCACTTATGAACTCATTCACACTGTATTCACATTGCTCTTACTTAGACTCTTTTCTTTTACCAATAATATTATATCTTGACCAAAACAACTTAAAGGACAACTTGCTTATTTAGCTCACAACTGTGGGTTAAAGAACAAAGTTTGAGGAAAAATGTCACACTGAATCCATAGTCAAGAAGCAGATTGCAAAGAATGCATACATAACTCTCTCTGTCCTTTGCATTTAATCAATGACCTGGTCCATGAAATATTACCTCTCACACTGGGTCTTTCTACCACAATTAACCCAATTAATAAAATCTCCCACTGGGAAGCCTACAGGGTAGTTTAATTTAATGATCCTTTATTGAAACTTCCTTCCCTGGTGATCCAGATTCTGTGTAGTTGGCAATTAACACTAACCATCAGAGTTATCTTTGCCTAAACCCACTTAATCTGAGTCCCTTGATGTAGTTTAAAGTTAGTGAATGAGAGGTACTTTACATGCACAACTAGAAAAAAACATATTTCATTGGGAAGGAGGGCATAAGAATGCAAAAGAAGTATGCACCAGTGATCTTTGGCCAATCATCCTTCCTACCATGTACATATATACTTAACATGATGCTGTCTTCTGACATAGAATGGTGTGCTTGTGATGTTGCTTTAGTACCAGTCCTCTAGTCTAAACAGGTGTGATCAAGAATAACTTATTTGCAGAAAAGCACTTAGAGTACAAGAAAGATTTAGGAAAAGCAAAGACTAGAAAAGCATTCCCACTAACATGGGATAGAACAGGAAACAAACAGTAGTCACTTGCTTCTAGCAATTCAAAACCTCAGTGAGTCTACCAATAGGGAGCCCAGGTATGACTCTCACAAGCATTCATGTAAATAAACCATTGAATCACTTCTTAAACCTACCCTCTCAACATATTGTTTACTTAAAGACAAAATTGACCTATATTTCCATCTCAATAACTTTTCAAGCCTTCTTTTTTCTGTGAAGCTTTGCATTTTGAACTGACTGATTCATTCTTCTCCACAATTCTTTTAAAACCTAACTGGAAGGTGCTAAGAACATGTTGAAGATTCTCAAAGGACTCCTTGATATTGTGGCCTGAGACACATTAAACATCTACATCTTCAAAAGAAGATCCTTCATCCATGCCCCAGGTTTTATTTTTACTGTGAAATCAGATTAATGCCAGATCCCAGAATTATATCTTCATCTGGGTTAACTAGAAACTTTGAGAGTTATTTGAACACTAATTCTTGGGATGAGAAACAATTTTAATTTTATAACTGAGAAAGTCATAACTCCTTCTATGTTACTTAAAGTCTACTTGAATTACAAATTCATTTCGTTGGCTTTTCTAATTTCTCTAAGATTTTATGATTGAAAGACAAAAGTATCTACTGTAACAAGACTATTCTAGATATTTTATGCAGAATTGCTGACTGCTGTGTGTTTTAACAAATGGCTGTCTCACAGAAGAAAGGCCAAGTATCCTATAGTATTTTGGTTCAGGAGAGCGAGGTCTCAGATTTTTTTTGGTGTATGCTAGTATATGACATAGTTGCTAACAGCAGTGAAGGAATAAACTTGCAGACAAGAGCAAGGGTAACCAAGCAAAGGACAAGAACTTTTTCAGTCCTTTAAATAGGCTGACACCAGAAGTGTGGGCCAGATATAAGGTGGATATCCCACCTCAAATGATTCAATCATGAAAAAAGTCCCTTACAGGGATATATACCCAGCAGCTTGATTTTTGTTTAGTTCCAGGTGTAGTCAAATTAACAAACAAGAGTAGCTATCATACACATGCAGAGTCTTCTGCTGTCACCCAGTGACAAGCAATGATAAGTGTAACATTGTTTCACTGTGCTCAGATCATACTTCTAAGTACTAATTTTTATTACAATTATTTATGCCTGCCTGTGTGAGAAGATATCTAAAATTTCCATAGTTTCAAATGACAAACATTGATCTATGCATGACTCTGTAATATTGACAGGGCTTAATACAGCATGTGCATTTGACATTGTGTTTGCTAATGGTGGATGTCCATAAGGACATTTAGTATGTACCTAATTCATGTGTCTAAGGTCCTAGTACAGTGACTGAACAAACAATTCACCCAAAACCAGTTGGATATTCTGTCTATCTATCTATCTATCTATCTATCTATCTATCTATCTATCTATCTATCTATCTATCATCTATCTCTATCTAGCTATCTATCTATCTCTGCATATATACAGACAGATAGATTGATATTAATAAAGATATATATAGGTACAAATATAGATGCCTAGATATTGTGATCTAGATAATGTTTTATATATGAAAAGTATACATATTTCTTTAATGTTCTGTCTCTCTCTCTCTTTTTATCTATATCTTACTAAGCATTTGACCTAGGCTCCAAGAAGAATATTATAAGAAAGTAACCTGCCATGTTCCCATGCTGATTACTTTTCTATTTTTATAATGTTTTGTTTTTATTTTCCCAGCTCACTGTGGAAGCCAATGATATTGAGTCACATGATCAAACCCAGAGTCAGTGGTTGAGAAGAACATATAACAGTACCGATTCCAAGAGCCTTAGAATATTGGCGAGCACAAAAAGAAATATCTGACCTAAGAGTCTCAAATATGCATTTTCAGTATCTTCACACTCTATTATAAAAAGATATTAATTCTTTCAGTATTTCATGTAATGTATTTTGATCATGTTTACATATAGTCTTACCTCCAACTTTTGCCAAATCTACTCTACCTAACAATATAACTAAGTTCATGCCTTTTTGTTCTTTCCTAATAATCCACTGAGTTCAGTTTGTGTTGCCCAGATACTTCTGTGCCATTCAATGGAGTGTGCTTGACTTTCCAAGAGCCGCAGTCTTGAAGAAAATTGATTCTTCCTCTAGCAGAAGCTATCACCTACCCACACCTCATCATTGAAGGGTGAGGTTTCCTGAACCCCTTTCTCTTTTGTCTTAGGATGCTTATGATTAGATATTGTGCAGGTCTTTTTAAGGAAACTACAGCTACCACAAGGTTTTGAGTACCCCAGTATTATTAACTCATCTATTAATAAGAACACTATTTGGCTATGCTTTTGTGTTTATAAACTATAAATATTACCTAAGCCATGTTTATCTTACTAAATATTTGACCTGGGCTCTGAAAAGAATATTATAAGAAAGTAAGCTGCTAATATTTGTATATTATAACAAACATATCAGCCAGGCGTGGTGGCACAAGCCTTTAATCCCAGCATTCGGGAGGCAGAGGCAGGTGGATTTCTGAGTACAAGGCCAGCCTGGTCTACAAAGTGAGTTCCAGAACATTCAGGGCTACATAGAGAAACCCTATCTCAAAAAACCAAAAACCAAACCAAAACAAAACAAAAAACAAACATATCATTTGTCAGTTTCTCATATAATATTCAATCATGGTTAAATACTCAGACTTTAAGTAAATACCTTAATTGAATCCATAGCATTTTGTGTTTTATTATTAATAATAATCAGCAGCAAGTATTGAAAAGTAACTATGTGTCAAATAATTATGATAAGCAATGCATATATAGATTTTGAGAAAAATGAAATATGGGGTTTGCATGACCTCCTGATGACATAGTTGGCAGTGTGCAGAGGCTGAGTGAAAATGCAAATTATTGGGTTTCCAGATGTAACCTATTTTCCAGTCTCACAAAGGAGCCATAGACAGGGTAACAAATTAGATGGGTACAATTTTAACTATGCACAATTGCTCAAACCTTCTTCTGGATGCTGACAGTCTGTGGTAATATTTTTATCAGAATATTCATGAAACACATGCTGTTCTACCACAATGAAAGTCATAATATATGTTTTATATCTCCAAGTTCTCTTATAATCCCCCTGTTAAAAATGTTTTTGAAGTGAATAAAAGTGAACAATGTTTAGAATACTAAATTTCTGCTAGCATTCCATCAAAACACTTAAGAATAAACCACATACAACTGATACTTGATTCTTAAAGCCTCCTAGGTCACCCAAATCAAGACATTCAGTGCCCAATAAGGGTGGATTTATCTTTCAGTTGATTGGATATTCATCAATTTGCTTTGAGGCAAATTGGCATCTTATGAATTAATGGGCAAGGATCCCTAATGGCGATATTCTCAAATTAACACGCATTTTTAGCTCCTGATTTTGAGGTGGTTTATTTTATAAAGAAAAGAAATTAAAATTCATGTAATTGAGGTTTTGGTTTTTTGTTTTGTTTTGTTTTGTTTTACAATATTTTGGTGAACATTTTCAATACATAGCACACACACACACATGCACACACAAACACACTTTTTTCTGATCAACATAATCAGTTTCATGTTTGAAAATAAAAGGAGAAAATAAAAGTCTTATCTTAATCTCAAGCCATTTTTAAGTTACCCAGGATTTAGGAACAGACTGGAAGGTGTAGCGCATTAGACCTTGTTTCTACTTTGCCCTTCCTATTCAAAGCATTTCTATTCATGTGTTAATTCAATAGAAAAGAGACCAGCATCACATCTGTCTCTCTAGTGTGTACTCCACACTGAGAATGTGATAAATGTATTTATTCTTTCTAACCAAATTCTACCACAACAAAACTCTTTAGAGGCCCCATGGAGTCTATCAGAGTGGGATTTTACCTGTACTTTGATTGAATTAAAGTATTCCATATAGAAATCTTCTATTTAAACATCCTCTACAAAGACCTGAGTCATGATGTTTTTCTCTGAAGGAGCACATTATTTACTGTAGTTTTGGACAGAGACTAATTAATCCACATTTGGATGGTACCACTGCTGTTTTCTGACAATAAGCTCGGCTTCCCACCTCTCACAAAGTTTTTTCCATAGAAACCTTACATGAAATGTTCTAAGCAGGAATCCTCATGAATTTCTTCAAAAAAAGCAGACTTTCATTATGCCTGTGATGTTTATATGGGGATTATTTTTTTCATATTACTATCATCTATCATTTATTTAGAATCAGAAATTTATTTATACAATTTTACCCTATTCACTTACCTTTCTTCCCCAAATGTATTTTAATAAAGATAGTAAATACAGCATGATTATCTTATAAAGGCATAACATCAACTCAATGAAGATGGAGTATAAATAAGCAATAACCACAAGAAAGCCATCTCATTTTGATTATTTCAACATTTGATGGAGATTTTGCCTAAGACAAAGCCAGGAGCTTCATTTATTTCTAATAGGTAACAACAAGGAATGGGGCCCATTTTCACTGAATATAATTATGCAATAGAGGTCTATGAGTAGTAGAAAGGGCATTTATATTCCTGTGTACATTATTTCTAAGCTTTGGGGATGTCTTAGTGACCACCAAACACTGATATCAGAACTGTTATACAAGTCTAACAGCAGCTCAATCTGAAGAGCAAATAATTGCACACATTTTGGTAATAGTATCAGACTTCCATGTGACAAGACACTTGCTATTATATGTTATTTTTTTAACTGTAAAGCTGACGAGTTGAAGTCAACATATTTCTTTCTTTCTCCTTCTGCTTGTCAGCTGTAGTTGGATTGATAAAATGCAAATGAACCAATCATTAACGAGTACTAGTTATGAATCTCTCAGGCAGTTCAGGACCCTATCAAGTCCTGCACCTATTACTTTGTGTGATTGATGTACTATTGTAAGTGATTGTTCCTGATCTTATTAAATCTTATTGATTTTTTTCCCAGTTTCTATTTTATGCAGGGCCAGGCTTCGACTGTTATGAATGTTGCTGAACACTGTTAATCAAGCTTACACAGCTATTTTGATGGCAAACAATTAGAACTCTGCAGCTCTACCTTGCAATTAGCTTCAGGGATATGGACCTTAGCACCACAATAATGAAAGAGACCTCTTTCAAGTACGGTAATGAAATTTACAATTATGACCCCAAATAACCTCTGAGAAAAAACCAATCTGAAAATTTAGATGTGTTTATCAATAATTTTCTCCCTTTCATGAAAATGAAATTGAGAATTTTCTTAATTATATTCTCTGGAAAAATCATTCTTCATATCCTTGAAACATGCCACAAAACATAAAAGCAATTCTGAGGATATAAATTTTCAATTATATCTGTTAACTAAGTTACAGATGCACAGATATGAAAACTCATGTGATTTCACAAATAGGAACAAGAGTTTCATCTTGTCTGTGGAATTTTGTTAAAGGAAATACAGGACACAAATACTATTCATGTCTTCATTGTTTGTTTGTTTGTTTTTTCCACAAAATAAAACTTGTTAAGCAACTACCATGAGAACCATACTGCAACACAATCCTTGGATTAAACAAAAGATGTCAACTTTACAATTTAGTACTGCTAGACTATTGATGTTTTTATGTGAGGAATCACACGAGTAAACCATTTTCCAAACTTTCCATTAATTTCTCAAGTACATGTTCTTCACTTTGGTAAAAATGTTGTTACTATGCTTTGAAAATTTTAGACATATATTTTAACCATGTCCATCTCTACTTTGCACTTTCAGCCTCTTCAAGTGTATTTCTCAATTTCCTGTAATTTGATAAACCCACCATATCCAATCAATGATATCCATGCACATATTGTTGTTGCTCTATACACTTAGACATAGGCAGACAAATAGTGTCTGAAGCCTTAAAGAAAGGAGCTCTTCCTCTAACAGTGACTATAAATTACCAATTGCCAACCTGGCAGTGGTGGTACACACCTTTAATCCCAGCACTTGAGAGGCAGAGGCAGGCAGATTTCTGAGTTTGAGGGCAGTCTGGTCTATAGAGTGAGTTCCAGGACAGCCAGGGCTACACAGAGAAACCCTGTCTCAAAAAGCTGAAAATTTTTTTTTAAAAATTTACCAGTAGCCCTTCAGATAGGGTATGGTACTCATACTCTTATCCATGATGGAATTTTTATCTGTCTTGATCATGTACATGTCTTTAGCAGATAACCACAACTTATGAGAGTTTGTGTTTATATCAGCCATGTCATGTTCAGTCTAGAGCATTTGATAGCACTCTTCCTCATCCTCTTCTCCTTACATTGTTTCAGCCTCTCTTCTGGGATGTTTCCTGATCACTGAAGCAGGGGAAGGTTGATATAGCCATCCATCTACAGCAGTGTTCACGGTCCCTTATTCCTACCACTATGAAAAATGATGAGTCTCTACATCAGCCATTACCAACTGACAAAAAGCTATTCTAGCCATGGTTGAGAACAATGTTGATCTACGAATATTTGGATGTAAACATAAATAGGGGACAGTTTGAGAACATGACTATTTAGCAAACAGCAGAAGTTTTTCCATTGCCTATGAGCCACTTTGGTCATGAGAATTAAACAAATGTAACAGCACCAGATATTATTTTTTTCCTTATGATGTGGATCAAAATTCCAATCAGTAAGTGGATGGTTACTCCCAGACTTGTCATATTGCTATTGCGCTGGTGGGTATATCTTACCTTCTAAGTCAGTATTATAGCATGCAACTCTAGTAATTTATGCATTTTTTGCCCCCTATCCTACACAGAATCTTTCAGCACTATAAAATCTAGCCAACAGTAAGAATTTTCCAATCAGTTCAAGGTTTATATGTCTATGTTCAAGAAGTGTATGTTGTCTTTAGCAATATGCCTCCACCATCTATTGTTGTTTGGGGTGCCTTTGAGCCCTTTCTAAACAATTTTTCTTAGTAAACTTCCTGTTACTGAAGTTTTCACTTAATATCCTGTAACTTCTGGGAAAGACATTGTTAGAAAGATACATAGGCAGACAAATTCATGAGTTCAAGTTCAGCCAGGGACACCAGGCCCAGGTGTGGTAGAAATGGTAATTTCATGACCCGGTCTCAACCAGTATCCTCTTTTAACAGAGGCAGACCAACTGCTGAATTCTTTTGCAATGTTAAAAATAAAAGTGTGAGTTTGTTGTCTCTTAGAATTAAGGATCTGGAGGCACTGGATTCTGATTCATAGGATAGTCAAAGGGAACCTGAAATAAATAATTGAGTTGATATGTAAATTAAAAACTGAGCTTCTTCTCTGCAGGAGAAGCGCTAGCAAAAAGAAATAGCAGTTCTTCTTTAGAAATTTTTCTCTAGAGAGAACTGATCTGTCTGAAGATTGCTGGAGAGTGAAGGTAAGAACTTTTCTAACAGGATTTCTGACATGGTCAGAAGATCCAGTAATATTTTTTTAATAGCAGCTTTTCTGACTTTGGTCAGAAAACCCGTGAGCTATCCAAATAGCCTTTAGAATTTTTAATAGCACTGAAAACTGTCCCAACCAGAGAATTTTTTAGAGTAACAAGAAAAAGCTGTCTAGAACAAAGCAGAACACACACACACACACACACACACACACACACACACACTTGCACACCACACATACACACACACATGTGCACATCAAATACACACACACATGTGCACACCACACACACACATGTGCACACCAAACACACACACAGAGGTGCACATCACACACACACACACACACACACACACACA